>NC_048428.1:2593869-2622207 GCF_013103735.1 Etheostoma cragini | reverse complement strand
TCGGTGAGCAGAAGAAAGTCCAGCGAGTTGTCGAGGATTAGTTCATGGAGAACTGGGGCTTTATTGTTGATTGATCGGTTGTTGAGGAGGGCAAAGGTTGTCCCAGTTAACAGTGCGTGTGGGGGGGTAATGCAATTGGGGAAAGACAGCGAGGGAATTTGTAGATGATTGGAGAACAGGTATAGGTGAAGTGTGAATCCCGCTCGAGTCCAGTCCGGGTTTTTCGTGCAGCCTGTCGGTGCGCTCAACTGTATGTGACGCAGTCGGGGAAGCGTTCCGATGACGTGGAATAAGTGCGACAGAGCGGGCCGGGGACCAGATGGATGGAATGGATTGTCCGTGGTGAAGATAGACAAACTTGCGGCGACAGCTTCTGTGGATGTAATGGGGTCGTCGAAGAAGTCCGAGCTGTTTGATGACTGGGATACAGGGTGGAATGGAGAAGTTGATTAATTCAGCCAGTTGCAGAGTTGAGTATTTGAACATGATGCCGAGCAGAGGCTCGTCTGCTCGTCCATGGGGACGGAATACATGTTGGACACATGTCAAAAAAAAAAAAAAAATTGAACCTGTTGAAGAACAGGGGCCACCTGACTTGACGTGAGTTGAGTCTTTTGGTGGATTGGATGAATGCCAAGTTTCCATGGTCAGCCCAGGCCAGTAGTTCTCGGTTTCCAACATTGTAGTTTCTTTCTGCGGGAGACAATTTCTTGGAAAAAGGGCACAAGGGTTAAGCTTCTGGTCTGTGGGGGGGCGTAGGGAAAGGACGCAATAAAATTGCAATAATATGGTATTGTGATGATATCGTATCGGGAGGCGTCATGTGATTCCCACGCCTAGCAGTTGGTGGTTGTGATCCATTACAGTACAAATTAGCTGGTCGCGTTGCCCTAACGAAGCCCCATTAAAACGTTTTAATGTAACTTCTGTACTTACAGCAGCCAAGGACAGAAAACACAAGGTAGGAGGACTCCGAGCTGGATAGGGGCCGAGGAGGGCAGGCAGTGGTGGATCCACACTTTCTGTCTGAAATCCAAGCGGGAAGGTAGGAAGGCTTGAACGTGATGAGCCACAGAAACAGGTCTGGAGGTGTAGGTCTGGACAGGGAAACCAGGACGTTAACAGAAGCACCAGGAATACAACAATGAGAGTGTCTGTATTTTGATTTCTTTTTACATTTCAGTACAGTCATATTTCCCTCTGTTCTTGTACCGGAAATGTTTTTGGACGTATTAGACTTTCATTCTTGTGGAATTGTTGGTATAATTATGGTGATGGTTAATTTGGCTAACTTTTTGCTGTTTATGAATTGTTTGTAACCCTAACCTTAACATAACAAAAGTTAAAAAGGGGGAACGTTGAGTCGAGACTGTAGTTTGAAAGTAGTTAAGCCAAGTTACCACACTGGTAGGTGCATCGATCTGGCGCCGATGGTGAGCTTCGCCCAGGAAGAAATACTGTAGAGTTGGTAAGTGGAATAGCCAGCAGCTGTGCAGAGAGGTAGATCGACCGGACGTACACACACACAGACACAGTGGGGGGAAAAGGGGAGAGACACACACAGGAAGACAACAGCTGACCACACAACACATTGGGTTATAACATGTCTGGCACAAAGCCTCAATAAAACTTGATGTAAATAAATAAAATAAAACTACTACTACGACTACATTTACTTACCATGCAAAAGACAAAGGAAATCAGTCTTGAGCTCAGAAAGAAGAGAGTGGAGGCTGATGATAAGGGGGAAGGTTATACTGCCATTTCCAAGCATTTGGAAATTAAAGTATAGCCATTCCTGTACGTTGCAAGTACAAGGAGACAAATTCTGTAAGAAACAAACCTGGGCGTGGTCGTAAGCGCACGCAAGAACTCTGGAGAGGAAACAAGTCTGAGATGTCAGCAAGAAGCCGTGGACATCTGCCAAGATGATTGTCGCAGACCTGGCCTCTTCTGGAGTTGATGTTTCAAGGAACACAGACGTGAGGGCTCTTCATCGTGGTGGGCTTCAGGGCCATCGTACCAGAAGAACCCCTTCACTCAAAGACTGAGGTTTGCCAGTGAACATTAGAAAGGTTAAGATGAGTTTTGGAAGTCTGCGCTTGGGTCTGAGAAGACTAAGCTGGAACTGGTTGGGCATATGGATGTTGCTTATATTTGGCGAAGAAAGGGAGAGACCTTCAACCCTAAGAACACGGTTCCCACAGTTAAACATGGTGGGGGGAGCATCATGCTGTGGGGCTGTTTTGCAGCCTCAGCCACAGGGAGCCTTGTTTGGGTGCATGGCATCATGGAAAAGGAAAACCATGTTGAAATTTTGACGGATAATATGCAGAAATCTGTAGTCCATCCTTAGGTCGTCGCTGGGTCTTCCAACAAGACAATGACCCAAAGCATACATCGAAATTGGTCCAACAGTTCCTGAATGATACCAAAACCAAAGTCCTAGAGTGGCCCGCACAGAGCCCAGACCTCAATCCTGTTGAGAATCTATGGCGGGTGCTCAAAGTGAATGTCCATGCTCGGAAACCACGCAATTTGGACCAGCTGGAACAATTTGCAATGGAAGAATGAGCCAAAATCCCTGAGGAGACCTGAGCCAACCGAGTAAAGAACTACAAAGAGGTTGTTGTCAATTATGGCTCAGAAAGGGTACACTATTAATATAATATTAGCCCCCAGGCCTTTAATATTATATAATAATGGCCTGGGGGGTAATCATTGTGGATGTCTCATTTTTGCACTTTCTTATTTTAACTCAATAAAATATCCAAATCAAACTTAGTGGACATTTTGTCTTCGTTATGTTGAAAACAAATAGACTATAAATACTTGATGTTAATGGTCATTTCCATGGAGAAATCAAGAGATTTGTATAATTTCATAAGGGGGGCTAATCATTTTGTAATTGAATTAAAGCCTCTAGGGTGTTATCAGGTGGTTGGGAGGATATTTGATGGTGGTTGCAAATGTTTTAATATCATTTTTAACTTTTCTTTACTTCAGTGTTTGCAAATCTCTTTCTATTTGGTGCCATTTTTCTGATTGCTCTACTTTTCTCTTAAACGCTATATAAATTAAGTCTACACCTGTCTGGCGTTGGCCTTTCTGGGTTATCGCATAAATCTGAGATGCTCTCCATCTTCAAAACCTTTTCTTCTGTCCTCTTTACCTTCAGTCTTTGCATACTCACTTCCCTCTCCACCTTAAATTCTTGTCTGCGTTTGTACACAACCAGCTTCATCCTTCGGTCAAGCAGTCGTTCTTTTTCTGCCATTTTCTTTGACTCACTGAGGTGACCTGTAAACAACAGAGTATGAAAGGTTAAGTGTGGAGTCCAGTTGTACACTTGTACCCCTCCCCCCAAATAATAGTCAACAGATTTGTTTTGTTGCAAGTTGTTAAAAATGCATGTTGCCCTGGCATCATTAAGGGAGATAAGAGCTATCTTAGCTTAACTGAGTTTTAGAATTTTAAACTCATTGTTATAATGACAAAGAGTTGCTAACCTGGCTCTCTCCAAAACTCCAAAACACACAGAGCAACCCCTCTAATAAACACAAAGTACCTTAACATTTAAATGTAATGTAATATCACACAGTAGCTTCTTACCGTGACGCAGGAGGTTGCGCTCATCCACGACGGTTGACTGGATTTCTCTAGCAATGAGGTCTATCTTGCGGTTGAGCCACCAAATGTAAATCCTTGAAAGCAGACCAAAAGTTTTCCTCTCCTCCTCCTGGTTCTTGTTCTTGATCTTTTCACGTATCTCTCTTTCGGTTTTTACTCTTTCTGTTTCTTCATTTTGTCGTGCATCCCATAAGTTCCCTCTTGCACTCAGATGGATGGATAAAAAGCTATTAGCCGGCTCGTCTTCTTCAGAAGATGAAGACGAAGAGCTCTCACTCCTCCATGCCCGAAGCCACATAGGAGCAAAAGGCTTGACTTCATCAGAAGAAGAAGGGCTGCCACCACTTTGTTCATCCTGACCCAAGGTTGTAGAAAGGTTTATCTCTATGAAGGACACAGGACTTTGTTGTTGCTGCCTTCTTGTATTAGAGGGCTCGTCTTCTTCAGAAGACAAAGAAGGGCTCTCAGCCCTTTTATCTTGCTGCCTCCTCGTGGTAATAGGCTGGTCGTCTTCAGAAGATAAAGACAAAGACCTCTCACTCCTCCATGCCTGAAGCCGCATTGGAGCAAAAGGCTCGACTTCATCAGAAGAAGAAGGGCTCTCAGCCCTTTTATCTTGCTCCCTCCTCGTGGTAGAAGGCTGGTCGTCTTCAGAAGATAAAGACAAAGAGCTCTCACTCCTCCATGCTTTTTTCCGCATCGGAGTAAAAGACTTGACTTCATCAGAAGAGAAAAATCTCACAGCCCTTAGTAGTTGGTGTTTGGTGGTAGAGGCCTTGTTTTCAGCACAAGACAAAGGGCCCTCACCCTTTTGCCGGTGCTCCTTCACGGTGGTAGAAGGGTTGGTGCCAACAAAGAACAAAGAGCTGACATCCCTTCGTTCTCGCTGGCTGGGGGTAGAGGGCAGGTTCTCTGCACAAGACAAAGGACCCTCACCCTTTTGCCGGTGCTCCTTCACCGTGGTAGAAGGGTTGGTGCCAACAAAGAACAAAGAGCTGACATCCCTTCGTTCTCGCTGGCTGGTGGTAGAGGGCAGGTTCTCTGCACAAGACAAAGGACCCTCACCCTTTTGCCTGTGACCCTTCATGGTGGCAGAAGGGTTGGTGCCTCCACTAGACAAAGGTCTCTCACCCCTTCGTCCGTGCTCCCTCAAGATGGTGGGAGGGTTGAGGTCTTCAGGATACAAAGGTCTCTCACACCTTTGTTTGGACTTCTTCGAAGAAGAGTACGCACCTCCTGAAGGCCTAGGTCTTTCAAATGATTTTGGTCCAGAATTGGATCTAAGCATTTTCTCGATGAATCGTTTGTATACTGACGTATTGAAACTGCAAATGTACAAACACACAAACGAACACAGAAATTACTTCACTGATAATCAAATTATTGTTTCAAGCAGCACACTAATAAGCAAGTTATTTCACTCAACTAAACCGTCTAACTGAACTCAAATAAACGGAGAAATATGTATCTGGTCACACATCAATATTGCACTGTGCTTGATAACAAAAATGCAAAAGGTCACTTATAATCATAAGACTACAGTATAATTCACTTTAAAATAAATCAGTGAAGTATTAATGTAGGATAGACACATACAGTGGTGGTCATACGTTTCTGAACCCATGCTAAAGTTGACTAAATAGAGGAATAAATTGATCTTGATGTCAAAAATAAAAATGTAAGATCCAACCTGTAAGGACAATTTTCTAGGTGACTGTATGATGTGTAATTAATACAAGGTGTTCCTTGAAATACAGGGGGCATAAGTAAGTAAACACTTATGTTAAATTCCCATAGAGGCAGGTAGATATTTTGGACTTTGGGATTAAAATAACCCCACATCACCACATAGCCTTCACCATACATTGAGATGCATAGGGAACTTTCCATAAGATCATATCTCAATGCAAATCAAACCAGCTATTAGGCTAACTGAAATAAAACAATGTCAATCTCTAGGTATGATGAAAGGTATGTGATGATGGGGGGTAATTTTAAGTCCAAAGGCCAAGGGACCTTTATCAGGATGCATAGTATCCTGATCCATGAACTAACTGGCCTCTAAAAATAAAAATGTGGCTGCCTCTATGGGAATTTATCATAGGAGGGTGTATATTTATGCCCCCTGTATTTTAAGCAAGAACATTAATTTATTCACAACACATTATTCATTAACTAAGAAAATGGGTGCCCTTAAAGGTTGAATTTTTCCTAATTAAGGCATTAAGATAAATTTCCAAAAGAGGATTCTTTTTCGGTGATAATTAATAATAATAATGGATTCGGCGCTTATAAAACATCTTGAAACTATCATAAACTTCTATTGTACACGGGTACACGGACTGTAAACATTTCCATGGCAACAGCGACTTATTGGACCAATCAAAGACGTCGTTGTTACGCTTAAAATTGTGGTTAGTGCATATATTTAATAACTTTTTAAAAAATAACAACACAAATTATTGTCATTATTTCCTTAATTTTATGTATATATATTAGTACCAGATAGCCAGTCCGACACTGGGCTAAGAATAATATTAGACATTATTTTTATTAGTAATAAAAGATAATAAAATCACTACAATAAAAGCAGTGTTTTCTACGACTACCTCAAATACACCTTCACTGTAACAAGACAAGACATTTATGTTTTCGATCAACAACCCACATATCATTTAAAAACAGGACTTATTTATGTATTATACTATAATATGTTTGAGAAATAATCCTGAATTCACACATAATAATCGTAATTAAAATTGTAGCTAGTGCAAGAGACAAAGTGCATTTTCATCTCCGGATCACAGCACATCTGATGTCTGATAAAAATTTTTTATTTATTATATATTAAATGTACTTGTTCCACACACAATGAGGCTCTACTAAACTGAAAAAGTTGAGTAAAACAAGTAGTTTTAGCTCAGCTGTAAAGTAAGACTTACCTCTGCAAAAGATTTTGTAGAAGGAAGTCTGTTTCACCGTAGCTTAGACAACTATGGTCTGTTGTTATGGATTTTAAATAAAAACAAATCAGTCTACGTCTACGTCTAGTTACGTCTAGTTACGTCCAGTCGCGCATTACGTGTTCTGATTGGACTTCCGTTAGAGTGTAGACAACCAATTAGAAACGTAGGATTCGCCGATCGCAGTCAACCAATCACACGCCGACATTCAAAGCTGAACCTGCCGCTGAGGTCGACCGAGGTGTCTGCTAACCGTAGCCTACAGTATTTCTGGTAAGTCTGAATGAAATATTCTTTTATAACACTCACTGCTTCATTGTACTGAGCCTGAATTAATGTATTCTTTATTAAACTCACTGTTTAAGTACTGCCCAGTTGATTTTTTGATGGTTTGGGAAAGCTAGCTAGCTAGTGGTATCAACTCAAGCTAGCTTTAGCTAAGTTAACTAGCTAGCTAGCTAGCTCGTAGACTCGTTGACAGGTAATGTTAGCTTATGTTAAAGTTACCGCTGAGTCATTATAAATAATATTTTATATTGTATTTGTTGTGTATCCACTACGGAATATTGATAATAGCGTACACCGGTAAGGTAAGGCTACCTTAAGGCTAATATTAAATGTCAGTGTCTTGGTCAAATCTCCCTCCTCGGCCTACGTTAGCTTTACTCTGAGGCCTTTTAAATTAGATTGTATTTGTTAGCTAACGTTTTGACAAAATTTATATTGAATAACTTTACAGTTCTGTATATAGATATATATACACACACAGTTACATGCAAGAGAAAGAGATAGCAAACAAATATTTTAAGACAGATTTTTTTTTGTTTTGAAGGGGAAAAAAAATTAAAGAGATTTTTTTTTCACACTGATACCAAAAATATATATAAATATTTGAGAGTTTAAAAAAGTATTTTGAGAGAGATTTTTTTGCTATTTGTATGAAAACTTTTTCTCTCTAAGTTTTTTCTCTCAGATCTTTTTTTTTCTTCTTGCATGTAATAAAGAAACAATTGGAGCTCCATATCACCAACACACCAACACTATTTACTAAATTTGGCTAGTGGCCCAGGATATCTTCCCCTCACTCTCTCTCCTAATACTGTAAATGTTGCCTTCAGATGGCTGTAAAGACAGTGAATAATACTAATAAAGACAGTCCCCAGAGTGAAAGAATCCCTTATTATAGTACTGTCATGACAGACAAAGCTTACTCAGCCCAGCTGTCACTAAATTATTCTGCTGGTTGAAAAATCATGTCGAATAAAGTTATTGTTGCTGTAACAAAGCATTAACTCTTTACACAGTACTAACCTAATTCATGTTTCTGTTGGTGCCATGACAGCATGTGCCATCTCATCAATGCATTTAATGAAATAGAAATTATCATATAGACAAGTTTTACTGGCAACTTTTGGGGCAAAGGATTTTTAACTGATTATGAGATATGGCATACATACTTTTGCCAAAAGTGGATCAAATGTCAACTTCAGAAGTTATCTGTCCTCTACCTCAAAGTTATCTTCATCTGAAGAATCAGGGTTGCGCAGTTGTCATCCTGCTCTGATCACTGACCTTTTTTACATTTACATGCATTGTTATATTAGAAACTGAATATAGAATCATTTAAATAATGTTAAAATACTAACGTTGTGCTGTCACTGTGTCTAAGTGCACTTCGATATCTATAAGTGAAGATGGCCACCCCAGTAATCCGCATCGTCAACCCAGAGGCCCCTGCCCACACCGTCAACAGACCGCACTGATGGCGACTAAAGAGGCCCGTTGCTATCGTGAGAAAAAGGTGGTCTTCCCTAAACCTCCACAGGAGCTGCTCTTCCAGGACCTTAACGCCTTAATTAGGAAAAATCCAACCTTTAAGGGCACCCATTTTCTTTGTGAATGAATAATGTATTGTAAATAAATGAATGTTCTTCTTTAAAATATACAGCTCCTGCCTTAATTCAAAAAAATTAGAAAAATCCACTTTTTAAGGACACCAATAAAGTTCCATGGGCCTTTGGAATTAAAATAGCCCCCCCCCCCACATCATCCCATACCCTTCACCATACCTAGAGATTGGCATGGTTTTATGTCAGTTAGCCTAATAGCTGGTTTGATTTGCATTGAGATATGAGCTTATGAAAAGTTCCCGATGCCATTCCCAAGGGAACTTTATCGGGATGCATAATACATAGAAGTTTTCAAACCTATTTAATACCTTTCTGTTTACCAGAAACAGCTATGAGGTAGCTGGATCAGCCTAGGCTTTGAATTTTGGCCTCATCATTGTTCACGTAAACCCTTACTGTCATAGTGTTACAGTCAGAGTGTGCTGTGTCATACTTTTGTCACAACTGTGAGTTTCCCAGGAGACCTCTATGTGCACTCTGTGTGACCTTGTGGCGCAACGGTAGCGCGTCTGACTCCAGATCAGAAGGCTGCGTGTTCAAATCACGTCAGGGTCAATGTGTTTAACACCTATTTCATGAAGTGATGATTAAGTTATCTGGTCCCTTTCATACAGCTTGTAACTGGCACACGTTTTCCATGCTATCCAGTACTACTGCACTCCTGATTGGTGGGAGGCTGATAACACCCCCACAAGGGGAAAAATTAGAGTTCTAGAAAATGTTTTTAGCGAGGTTGGCCTGTTACTTTTCTGATTTGCTAAACTAATTCAACCAACCACACTCCTCTTTTTTATTTTACCTTCACTTAAGATCAAGAATCAAGACCTCCAGTGCCTCCTGGCAGTCTTTGCCCATCCATCCTATCCGTAAGTTATTCACCACGCAGCCTAAAAACTGTTATCTAGGCTTTTTCAGTTCTTTGTGATATCTGGCTGCTCAGCCTTGCCTATTGAGAGGATCTGGGTACGTGACTGCCCAGGCCTGAGTGTCGATAACGATTGGCGTGATGTATGGTCTAGTATTCCAGATGTATCACACGATCCAGACCATCAGCAGATTCACTACAGTTTCATCCACAGGACAGATCCCAGCCCCGTGAAAATGCACCACATGAAAAATAATGAACAGTTCTTTATGCACTTTCAGCCCACTACAAGCACAAAGTAAATATCTTCAAAAGATTTGGGAGTGTTCAATACTGCACCCAAAATATCCGTCTTGATTAATGTTACTGTGCCTGCTGACGGCGCATTCATGGAGCACCGGGAAAGACCTCAGTTCCCAACTTCAAACAGGATTTTCGGGCCTTTTGTATTGAGGTCTCTCCTCATTTGGTTCAAATCGCGTCAGGGTTAATAGTTTTACACCTATTTTATGACGTGACAAATGCGTTATCTGGTCGTTTTCTTGACCTCAACCTGAGCATGTTATTCATCCCTTGTCTTGTGTCTGTCTTTGTGTGTCTGTTTGTGTGGACACAAACAGACACACTTTTTGTGGGTGAAGAAGAGAAGAAAAGAGAGGCTATGATGGCTGAAGTTGCCCACAGCGGTCTGTGCTCATAGTCTTAAAGGTTATGCTAATATTCACAGTAATTACATCGTCACTACTCTGGCACGACTTTTGGATTTTGGCCTCATCATTGTTCACAGAAACCCTTAGTGTCGTAGAGTCACAGTCATACAGTGTGTTGTGTCCTGCGCTTGTCACAACTGTGAGTTTCCCAGGAGACCTAGATGAGTGCTCTGTGTGACCTTGTGGCGCAACGGTAGCGCGTCTGACTCCAGATCAGAAGGTTGCGTGTTCAAATCACGTCAGGGTCAATAGTTTTCAAAGCCATTTCATGATGTGACTACTGCGTCATCTGGTCCCTTCTATCTGTTGTCAGAATATTAATACATGTATTTATGAGACAAGATTGTGTGTGTTGTTGCATTGCTTGCCAAAAACAACACTGGGAAATTCTTACCTGAGGTCTGAGGTTCTAACCAGGAGTCATTTTACTAAAGTGTCTTGTTGTCATCTGCTGTATGGATGAAATGCCTCTATTACAGCAATTCCAGACCATGTGAATATGTGGAATTAGGTAGACTTTATAATATATGCAAGCCAACACACATTACAGTCTATAGTACTCCACAGTGCTGTTGAGATAGGACTGGCAATGCGAGACTGCAGTCTGTGTAACTAAGCTATGAAGTAAAATAAAAAACCCACTGACTGTTCACATTATTAGTTTAAAGTATGGATGATGTTAGTTGTAATATGCTTTTAAGGCCCTTACTAGTCACACTTCACAGGACAATCATTTTTATGTACTTTTGGCATTAACTGGTCAGACTGGACAGGACTTTCAGGATTTTGCACTTGAAAAGATATTGACCCCGACGTGATTTGAACACGCAACCTTCTGATCTGGAGTCAGACGCGCTACCGTTGCGCCACGAGGTCCCATTATCTTTACAAGGCCATGACAATAAATTATAACGAAATACTTTTGAAACAGAGTTTAGTTTTTTTTTTGTATGCTTGTGTGCCGCCGTTTGGATCAATAATTACACATAAAATATTCATGGCGAATATGCGATGCAAGACGGACATTTTTATCACTCCCTCCTTAACGAAGGGATCTCGTGGGCGACTGAACCGTACTTAGTTCTGGCCATACTGTTTCTCCTTCCTTCGTAATTTCTCACTCATTTTTGCCTGCGTCAGCACCACGGACAGCTGCCGCAACAACAGCTGGCTCACGGGCTCATTACACTGCGTAGGCTACCGATCGCGCATGTGCGCGTGACGCAGTTTTTGAAGTTGCCATTCACACGAATACATAGGACGGGGGCATCTAAAGCTTGACATGTGTTCATAATCACTATACTTTACAATTTACTTTACCATATTTAGTATTTGAGTCAAGGCTTTATGTCCTTGAAGAGACAAATGCTGGGAAACGTTTTCACACTATTAATTCATCCAAATAATCATGGCTGAATTCCATTTCGGTGCTTCAGTCGCTGAATCATGATATGCATGCTGGCTATCGCTGTCACAATGTCATAGCAGGGTAATTTCACTAGAACTGCGCCATTGTAAATATTAATAGTAAGGCTTGTGCGTGTCCTACTATGAGTCAAAATCTCTGATGGGAAATGTGAAAGTCTGGGGCCCAAACCACTAGTTTCTCACAAACTGATAAACATTTTCTCATTTTAGTGCTGGAGATTCCTGAACTTAGTCCTTTGCTTTGTTGATGTCATGACTTGAGTTCCAGTGTTCAGTAGTCTCACAGCAAATGCATAACTTAGCCATTGTTTGTAGCATCAATGTGCTCCTTTGTTCCCGTTCTCCGTTTTCAGTAAACACATCAGAGCGTCAGTGTTTTCCCATCTCCTCCCCTTGTCAGTGCTGAAGTGAAGGCAATTCCTTTCCAACTTGCGATTAATCAAATGATGAACCACTCCCTGCAGAAATGCCAGATGGATTCACTCGACAAAGTTTTACATAAAACCTTTCAGTGTTGTGATTTATTTATTTGACAAGCAGCAGGATCATGTTTGTCACCTCATTTTTTTCTCAACATTTGAAAGTAGATACAATAGTCAGTATACCAGTTTTATTACAATATTTTTTCCTAACTTCAGTACATTTAACAAAGAAAGAAAAATAAACACACAACAACTGCAAACGTGAGAAAAGAAAGCATGTTTTTTTAATGTGTAGCCACCAATGTGTCATTGATGTCACAGCGTACTCTTTCCCCGGGTTCTTTTTTTCCTTTATTTTCGCTCGACTAGTATGTTCATCAGCTCTTTCCTCTGGAACAGCGATAGGCATTTTCTCTTTGTCGTTGGACGCACAGGTGCGTGGCACTGGTGATGTTGTAAACAGCTTAAAATCAGAAGGTGGGTGGGGTTGGGAGGAGGGCCATGTGGGTGGTGGGGTTAGCTGTCTGTCTGATGTGACACGAAGACCTTTCTTGTTTTTCAAAGATGGAGGCCCCAGTCCTGCTTTTAGTCACCGCGTAGGATCACAGCAGACAGCGACAGTCCAAAACCTAACTGAATGAATGAGTCTGTTTTGTCATGTATTTCATGTTTTAAACCTGCATCTGCCGGTCAGTCACACAGGCGAGTGTTTGTGGGGATTCGCTCCGTGGCCCGGCTCCTCTGCCTACGCCACGTAGCTGTACTCGTCTGCCGAGGTCTGGCTTCGCTCGATGTACTGCTTGTCGATGAGCACCTCGATGCACTTCTTGATCATGCTGATACTTGGGTTGAACCTGGCTTTGGACTGGTTGATGACCTGCACACAGAATGATTAATCAGTTAATCTAATGGTACCAACAGGGATCCATGAATGTATATGTGTGTATACATGTACGTCTAGTGTATTTATTTTGTGACATGTGTATTTTTTTTCCTTGCGTGAGATACACACATTCAGGCGTTGAAACTAAAACGCACGTGTACCTGAAAGCAAGGTAATAAAAAACCCACCTCCTGGATGAGGGCGTTGTGTCGGAGCACCTTGCGTGCCTTCATGATTCTCACTATAGCAGCTTGTAAATACATTTTGCGGTCCTCGTCTACGGCGCTCCTCGTCTGCTCCATCTCCTAATGGTCAGACAGGTATGGGACAAGGTAGATTTAGATATCAATATGGTTGATAAAAACAAACAAAAAACAGCAGGGTAACAGCAACGCTTGAGAATCAGAAGGCTGGGTAACCCTTTCTCTAACCTGTGGTGTGTCTTTCTGCATTGACGTTGTGATCTTGAACTTTGTCCTTTTACTGGTGAAACTCATATTTAATGAAAACGTTGACTCGGTTTCAATCTCCTCCTGTTGGCAGAGCGGAACAGATCCTGTGTTCAAATATTCATCATGGCTTTCCACATGAACAAGGGCTTGACAAGGCGTCTGGTACTAAAAAACACACACTTCCCAATCAGAACCCATTACCAAAGACAAAACCATGACAGCTCAGACCTTTTGCGAGTCGTGGTTGAGCATCTTGACGTCCAGCAGCGACTTGATGGTCTTCTGTAGCTCCTTCTCGTTCATCTGGGTGCCGTCCTGCAGCTCCTTGTAGGTCACCGTCTCGCTGTTGTTGAAGGCCAGCAGCACCGCCATCTGGTAGGTGGTCACCATGGCGACGTAGGGCTTGGACAGGTAGTTCATCTTCACCTCACCTGTTTGAGACGAGCAGACTCGGGTGAACGGTGGTGCATACCATAGAATCAGCTACATTACTTTTTACCTTGTTTTTATAAATACAATTGATAATATCATAGCATTTCCCTTCCATGATTAGACCTGCCTGGGTGTGATACTTTTGTGTTTGTTTTTATATATGGTTATTCTAATGCACCATATCTAAGGATCTTCAGTAGGCTTGCCGTTCTAGTCAGGGATTCATAGTGTTAGACGGTGTTAGGGCACACAACGATTACATTTCCATTAATTTGCTTTTGTTTTGATGGAAAGAAACCACATTTTGTGCATCAGCTCCCACGTCAAAATGTCTGCAGTCACAGCCAGATATTGGCTCTAACAGATCCATTTGTATGATACAATCTTGCATATTGAAATAGTGTTTGTGTGTGTGTGTGTGTTTGTGGTACCTGTGCAGAGATAGTGCAGCCAGGTCAACTTCCTGCCACTGAAGTGCTGATTATAGAACAACTCAAACTGTAAAAGGAGGGAAAGACAGAACATATTTTTCAATGTACTCCGTTCATAAGTCTTACCCTATAACTAATATTTGCGCTGTGCTCCACAAGAGTAAACTCACCATCTGCACACTCTTCTCTAGTTCTTGAGGGATGGCGAATGTGGAGGAGGGAACGTGTGTGAGAGGCCAAGCTCCAGCCTGCAACCACACGGCGTTTAGCACAACAATACTCAATTGTACCGAAAACATGGGAACAGAAAACTATGGTTGGTAGAATCAAAGCTGTCTGATGAAGACAGCACAATCTAATAATGCTCATAATATCCTTAGCTCTGAATCCGATGGTTGTTGGCATGCGAGGTATGTCAGCCACATCCGAGTCCTGCTCACCTGTAATACATAGATCTGGAAGCTGATGCCCAGGTCCACCACCGTCTCCTGTGTCTTGATGAAATTGTTGAACTTGTTGTTGAGGTCGGCGCTCACGCTCATGTCTGTGTACATTCTGTGGAGTTTGCTCGTGAACTCGTAGCCACACGCTTGCTGGAGAAATCCAAAAAACAGAGGGGTAAGAAGAAAAAACAAGAACAACTGACAGTGGTTGTTTCAGACGTATCACAAGTCTTAGTTCAACATGTTCAGCTTTGCATTTACCTTTAGTTTGTTGATCATGGCTTCTTCTGAGTCCATCGACAATGATAAACCGTGTATTAACCGCTTTGCTAGCATTCTGGCATAAAACTGGGGAAAACAAAGAAAAACAAGACTTAAAAAACAAAAAGCATGGCCCTTTGGAGTACTTGGCAAAACCACCCTCCTACTCAAAGTGTGTACATTAGAATGTCACAAGATATTTTAGGGGAAGTGTTGTTCATGTTTTTGTTACATTTCAGTGTAAGAGGAATTCTGGTCACCTTTTGAAAGATGTCCTTGTCGTCTATGTACTTGAACACGGTGATGAAGCTCGTCAGCTTGTCCTCCACCTCGTTCTCCGTCATTCCCTTTGCAGACTTTTTCAGCAGATTGTCACAGTATTTCGCCAGCTGCAAAGAGACACCAGGAGGGACATGACCTGGTCAAGGCACTGTGTGTAATACTAAGAGAGTGAGTGTGTGTGTGTGTGTGTGTGTGCTCACCAGTTCAGGGGCTTTACAGATGGACTTTGGCTCCCTGAAGTTCACCACAGACGTCAAAGCCTGAGACAGAAAAATCAAACAAACACATTCTTACACACAACACATAAACACAGCTTAACGGATGTGCTAGGGGCAGAAGACTACTTCAGCGACCTGAGAATGCCAAACTTGCGGTACTGAGGTCTTGCCTGGGGGAGAGGCAGACACATGCAACCAGAAAGTAAATGCTGCGTTGGTCGCAATAGTATCCCTGCGCTCAGACTTGTACATGATAACAGCTGATAGTTGTGAGGTTGCTCTGAAGGCTGAAATTGCCACTTTGAAAACAGAAACCGATCAAGCTTTCTGACACTAAAAGTCCCAAACTGAGACACTGACTGGACGGGAGCAGTCAGCATCATGCACAACAGGCAATGTTGCGGAGGAAAGCGTCTCACTGGACAAGTTGAATGACTTAATTGGAAATTCCTGGATCTTGAGGAACTCTCAAAGCAATGGAATGTGAGAATTACGAGCTTGAAGGAGGGAATAGTGTCTGCAGAGACCTCCAGGGACTTTGTATTTTGAGGTTGTACCAGAATATGTTTCTGTGGTTTAACTTTCTAAAAACACCATATTTTTGTTGTATTTTTGCTGCAGCTCCTCTTTTCACCCTGTGTGTTGAGCTCTCAAATTACTTTTGATTGTTAATAGTGTTGACGGTTATGAATGCATGAATGAATCTGGGGTTTATTACCTTGTCGAGTGCACTCATGAAGTGCTGATCTCCATTTAGAACTGTGTTTATGAGCTGAACAAATTTACTGTGAACCTCCAGCACGGACTCCACGAACAGGGTTGGCATCTAGAGAAGTCAGAAGAGAGGGACAACGATGTGTTAAAGCAACTCTAGAGAGCTTTTCCCGCTTCGGGTTCCCACCCAGGTTGGAAGCGGAATTGTCCATGACACAAATCACCCGATCTGGCAAACTTGCATTATGCAACGTAATGGAACAATTCCGCTTCCAACCTGTAGGGGGACCGAAATGGAAAACATTTTCTAGTGTTGCTTTAGAAGTTGGATTACTTGAAGCCAGAGTAAACATAAAAAGTGAAAACAGTCAACACAATCAATCTGTGATTTTAAAGCAATAGCACCAGGCAGGCAAAAGGGGATAAGCATATAATAACTTTGTTATTAACTAAAAAACAACAACACTACCAACAACCTTGAACACATATAAGGCCACAATTTTCACACACACACACACACACACACACACACAGCTAGTACTAACGTTTTCCTGAGAGAGGTTACTGGTGCCTCGGATGCCCTCGTTGTGGATATGGACCTGCAGCTCCTGGATCATGTGGGGCAGCCCGTTGGACACGGCTCGCAACAGGGTGTACATGTTGGCCATGTCTGGACAAAACAACAACACACACACACACACACACACACACACACACACACACACACACAGTTTAATCCCATTGCAACAACTCAATGTGTATACCGCACGCTGGTATACATAATGCACATGGAAACCAAAGACACATTTCTGCCTTTTTGCCCTCAAAAAAGGAAACAAAGTATTTTCTATTCTATTCTATTTGTTTCATGCTAAATGGAAGCATGCATTGTCTTTTAAACAAGCTAAAAAAATTGTTTGCGATATGTCACAGCCTTCTGCGATATGTTTGTCGTGCCAGTTGATATCACATTGACGATAAAACAAAACAATACTGTATATTGAGCCGCCCTGATTAGGACACAAAAGACTGTAGTGCACTGACCTTCTCTCTTCTCCTGCCGAATAATGCTCTGGCACTCCCCATGCAGGAACTGCAGATGATCTGCCACCATCCTCTGCTGGCATTCATGGATGACTTTGGCATAGGAGCTGGGATGCAGGTACTTCCGACATCTCATCTCTTCATCTTTCAACCGCCCCAAAACCTGGAGGAAGAGAAGGATGGAAAAGAAAAGGGCTCAGGGGTCAGTATGTCAAATCCAACAGAAATCCAAAGAATCAATAATTATATTGTATCTGCAGGTTTTCGAAAAGCCAAACATATGCTTTTAATAATACCTAAATGTTTATTATGCAACCTGCGTGCAGTATATTTGGGGGTAAATTGACTGACTAATGCAAGTAGGGGAACACACACAAAAAACAAACTATTGCGTGACCCATTCAGTTCGTTTGGCAACACAATTCTTGGGATTTGCACAATTTCCCCACAGCAGCGGGGAGTAGTAGTTGTTTTAGATGATGGTTTTCTCTTCTTCTGTTAAAACTGCGATCAGTTTCTCAACTCCACAAAGCGGACTGTCACATTTTTGGATCACAACATAAAGAACCAAAACATATTGCTATATATTCAATTATTAGTTTATTGACTGTAAATTATACTATATATATATATATATATATATATATATATATATATATATATATATTATATATACTATATATTATACCGCTGCATTGAGGAGTAAACCTCTACATGTGGGCGCCCACTCTACCGACTGAGCTATACGGGCGGCAATATTATATTTTATTTCTAAAAGTAAACAATTACTAATTAATAAAGTTATTTCATCTCTATGATTTTTTTTTTTCAGTCCGAGAACCCGTGGTAGAGTTTCATGATTTTTAAAATGTTGGCAAAATGTTGAGAAATATGATAAGCAAAACATTTAGAAGTTTTACAATAATTAAAAAATGTAAACGTGATGTGCCTGATTGTGGCCCCTTAAGCAACCATCTACATTTAAAAAAAACATGATCTTCTCAAATGTTTTCACTTCTATACAATATACAATATACCAATATTATATTGATATTGTGATATGAGACTAGATATCGTCTTAGATTTTAGATATCGTAATATGGCATAAGTGTTGTCTTTTCCTGGTTTTAAAAGCTGCATTACAGTAAAGTGAAGTAATGATCTGAATTTACCAGACTGTTGTAGCCTTTACCCACTTAGTGATTATGTCCACATTATGATAATTATTTATCAAAAATCAATATTTTGTAAAAGCACCAATAGCCAACAATACAATATATCTGCGGTATCGGCATCGAGGTATTTGGGAAAAAATATTATGATTTTAGATTTTCTCCATATCGCCCAGCCCTACTTCTGTTATGAATTGTTTCCAAATTAACTCTGCAATGATGAATTCTAAACAAACGCTATATATATATATTTTTTTTTTTTTTCTCCATTCATGACCAAATTGCAAAACAGGAAGCCAATTGCTTCACTGCTGCTTGCCTTGCACCTATAATTTGCTTTACTTTCTGACCCTGCCTGCACTAAATATAGATACGTGTTAGAAACCTGTCAAGAACTGAACTGTATTGAACATGTTGAAAGAAAGTCATTCTGTGGGGACAGGGCAGTTGATATTTTTTAATCTCCATATAGTTTTGAGCATGCTTACACAGCACACAGCAGCACATAAGAATAAGTAAGGGGGAAAAAAATCCCAAATATTAACTGGGTCTAATGAGCAAATATGAATGTACTCATCTGATGGATGCTGGTACACGCACGTATGAGTGTTATAGCAGCTCATAGGTTCACATGGCAGCATAAACATACACAGCATTCAGATACTTGCATTATCTGCCCATCAATCCTACCTTCTCCATATACTGTGAGCAGTTGGATTCTTGCAGTAGATTGGAGGCTTCCTGTTTGTAATACTCTCCCGTTTTTGTCAGAAATGGCCCTTCGAAGATTTCCTGATAAAACTGCAACCCAGGAAGAGCGTGTAAATGTCAATGAAAACATTAAGCAACAACAACAAAAATGTGCTACTCACATGTCAATTGTGACAAAGTAATAACTGGAAAATAGCCTGATGTAAAAACACAATGCAAACACTTGTAATCACCCAGGTCATTATGTGTTGTCTCACCTTTAGTGGAAACTTCTTCTTGTACTGTTCAACATGAACAAAGGAGTTGATGACCCCGTGGATTACCTTCTGGTTGGGGTTCTCGCCACAACGATCACTGTAAGACACAAGGAAGCTAGTCTTAGGTCTAACGTTTGTATTTTTTTGCTCACCACTGAAATTATTAGCATGCTGGGAAACACTGTTAAGTGAAGGATAAACACTGCAGTCCAATTAGACTACATGTCCAGACAAGCTGCAAATCAGGCATTGCAATAATGCTAATTACAATTACAATCCCAGGACTTAATCTGCTATGGCTCCTATCTCTACCATTGCAGAGCCAGAAGTATTCATTTGAGAAAAAAATGAAAGTGGATGTCAGGAAAACATACTTTTTGATTTCATTCAGCAACATCCGGATCAGGACAGCCTGGAGGGGCTCGATCATTAGCTTCCTCCACATATCTAGCGCCAACTGCAAAGACAAATGAACAGACAGCATGTAACAGATCTGTGCGTACGTCTTAGTAGTTGGAGGGTGACTAGGTTACTGGATTCCAAGAAGTTGAATCCCACTAATCTCTAAACTGTGCTCTCCTTGTTTTTATCAAACTACCCCAGTGGGCATGGAAGTGTCTATGTGCAGGACGTTTTTTTACACCAGTGTGAGACAACCAGCCAGTACCTCTCCAATCTCCATGAGCGGCTCGTTCATGTCCACTCCCCCATAGCCGTACTGCAGGTCTGCTTCTGTTAGTTTGTTCTTCTTGATGAACTGAGTGTTGAGATACCTGAACAAAGTGGGGTAGGAAGCCAAGGTGTTAAAACATAAATTGTATCAAGAGGACTTGTCTAATGTGTGTAGGAAAAATCCCACCGGCAGAAATAGCACAACACACCAACTGTCTTTCTCACTCGCTGTCTTCTTTACCGTCTCGCTGGGCTGCAGCGCACCGCAAGACAGATAGACCTGTTGCCGAGAGACATTTGGAGGTTTGCACCGCACACCAGCAGGGTTGGGTTTTTTGCCCAGTGGGACAGCGGTATTAAAGAATAAAAAGAATCCCAATGACAAGGCTGGAGGACCTTCCAAAACACCTCAAAACTGCATTTTAAACAGAGGCGCTCGGCAACATGTCAATCGGTCCTGCGGTGGGGTTCTCCAGCCGGCGTGCAGCAATGCGGCTCCACAGTGCAGCAGCAGCCAAACAGCCGCCCCGCCAGGAGCACAAGGTAAAGAAGGGAGCGAGCGAGTGAGAAAGAGAGACAGACAGAAAGAGAGAGTCGATGTGGTGCTAATCCTTCTCTGATTTGTGGTCTTACACAATAAAATCCTCAAATAAAGCGCCATATTGCCTAATACCAAGATGCTGTAACGTTAGCGGCAATCTGGTAGCTATGGTTACGGATTACGTCCAAGTCGGTGTGACGGTTATACACGTGCCCACTCTCTTCCTCCACGAACATATTTGAATAGCTCTTACTAAAGCTTCAAAGCCCCAAAAATGATATCAAGATTATTAGGATAACATTAACAGAAACACCCCTTCCAAATCCTACATGAATCGGTTTATATGTATGATGTTTGATATAATAACTAACTAATGAATCAAATCCTTTTAATTTATGTGAAAGGATCGAAGCACTAAAAATTGCTAAGAATTTTATCACCCAAGTCTGCAGCCCGTCAGGGCATTTTAACACATTGTTTTGGTTTTACAACCCACACATTTACTGTAGGTCTTGTCTCACTGCTCACATTAACCCGCTGTAGGCAGCAGTTTCTGGCAAAAAAAGCGTGGAAAATCCCATGGTGCACTGCGTCCCCGACGTCGAACAGCAGACACAGACAGTAATACTGCAACTTAGAGTAAAGCTTGTGTTTCCATTTTACTTTTGCACCAACACACAGAGTATCAACATGAGGAAGACTCATTGTACGCTGCTGTCACTTATTCATATGAATGACACTTTGATGTTGAAATGCAAACACACAATTGTGTTGTTAGGCATCTCTGGTGTGTTTCAACATCTCTCCAAATAAGCAAGGAGTAAGCTAGCAGCAGGACAGCTACCATACAGACAGACAGACATAGCTATCAAGCTGATCTAGGGTGCCTAATTCAGTCCACCTTAAATGATGTGTAGTTTTCACAGCTGTGCCATCTGCCTCTAACAGCAGTATAGCAATCACACTGAGCCAGCAATGATAAAACACAAACATAAAGTGTTGAAGGAATGTTAATGTATAATGGCTAGTGTTAAGTAACACTAACCAAGAAACCTGGTTGTGATTGAGGGGGTTTGGGTTTGTTTTGATTCATTTGGCACTAGGCCTGCCTGATCAAATTTGAATTACGATTTCAAGTGATATCACAATTCACTGTCACGATTTTTTTCTCTCACAAAGTGTAATGTTTATTGCACACATGAACCATGATGAAACAGACTGGCAGAATCCAAACAGATATTCTTTGGGCACCTATAGCACGTTGTGCATGACCACAAGCCTGTAAACATAGAGGCCTCAATGAAGAGAAGGGAGAGCATTGCAGCGCTTGGGAGCTCTTTAAAACCTATTTAATACAGTCTACGCTTAAAACTCACAGAAGAAAGTAGTAGTTTTTTAATAGAATAAAAAAAAAAAAATTCAATTGTGAACAGGGTGACTCGAGAACGCGATTTTATAACTATTTATCTTGCAGGCTTAGTTGGCACTTTAGTCCAACCCACTATCCACTACAGGACAATCTGTGTTAAATTCCCATAGAGCCAGGCACTTTTTTATTTTTAAAGGCCAGTTATTTTATGGATCCAGGATACTATGCACCCCCCCCCCCGCCCCCCAACATCATCACATACCCTTCACCGTACATAGAGATAGGCAAGGGAAACTTTTCATAAGATCATCTTTCAATGCGAATCAAACCAGCTATTCAGCTTACTGAAATAACACCCTGTATTTTAAGGAAGATTATTTATTTATTTACAATACATTGTTCATTCACAAAGAAAATGGATGTCCTTAAAAGGTTGGACTTTCCTAAATTTTTTGAATTAAGACATTAAGATCAATTTCCAAAAGCTGTTTTTTTTATTCCTATTTTTAATCAACTTTGGCATGGGTGCGTAAACTTTCTCAAGCCACTGTAGATATAAATTCACAGGACATCAGGAGACGACTATAACCGAACCTCTTCTATATTAAGAACTGAACACTATTATGTCACCACTAAAGTCAAGAGTCTCTCTCTCTCTCTCTCTCTCTTCTAATAAATTACAAAGGCATCTGCACGACAGTCTGGCGTGAAGTATACTTAAAAATAGACCTGAAAGCTTTCCAAGGGAGTATTGATTTAGAATGGATGAGGACAAAACAAATGCACGCTGACACTCTACACTATTATTTTCAAGGTAATATTTAAAGTGCACAAAAACTTTAGGCTAGCTTGTAGAATTAGCGGACGCTGCATCTAAAGGCATTGACACACAGAGTAAAAAACATTAAAAAGAGACAAAAAAAACTAGCCTACCGCTTTAACACCGTTTTGGATTTAAGTCTCATCATACTGTGTACTACCAATTGAGAATATGTTGAATACAAAGAAATAAACAAACAGGCACTGTACTGTTTTGTTCGGAACAGTTTTCAAATTGTGGTATTTTGTTTGCGAAAATAAAAGATAGCCCTAAGTGGGGAATAAGCACAGGGACTCACTAATATCAAATATTAAATCAGTTAAGTAAAAATAAAGAATGAAAAGGCAGTAATGTTACCTGTACAAGCAGTCCATGTAGTCAGCTCCTTTGCTGTACTCGTCCCAGTATCTGTGGTACATCACTAAAACCTTCTCCTCTGATTCAAGGACTTTCTAAAATACATACACAATCACAAGATATGTTAGGGAAAGAAGCATCATACAGGAACAAAAGAAAATGCACTGTGAAGACTTTTTTTTTGCCAGTTGTTGGCGGTGTTTGTGACTGCTTACCTTGTACAACTGTCGAACATGATTCTCAAGAAACACCTTGGTCTCTGTGTATAATTTCTCACCCAAAGGTTCTGGGTATGCAACGCACAAGGCATAAATGTCACTGGTGTCATAGATTAGGATAAATAATGAGAACAGACTTGATTCTATGTATAGATTTAAATATACAGTTACTTATGATGTAGATTGTATGTATTACTAGATGCAGCTTTTTCTATGTTGCTTAAGGACTCTCTGCAAATTAATTATAATGCTCAGCCTCTGCCTAAACAAACAGCTAATATCATAACATTGCAATGACAATCCATTAAAACTGACAGTCATAACACATGTTTGCTGGCACCTGCTTCATTGTACTGAGCTGCTGTGTTACTTCCTGTCCATAAACCCTGATCTAAAACTAACCAAAAGTTGTATTCATATTAATATGGAGAAAGTTGGCATAGGATACGAGAACCGATCATTCCACGTGGCTCGCTCCACATAGTCGAGCATCACAACAGCCTTGATTGTCGTCAGCAGCTTGTTCCATGTCTCGTCAAAGTCCACCACCCGCGGCTTTAAGGACATTGTACAGTTTCTCTTTCAGCCTGATAGAGAAAACAAAAACAGGAATACAGATGCGAGTTAATAATTTAAGAAAATGAACACATAAATTGCTTGACTTTTTGTATCAATTCCTTAATGTTCAGGTATCATTTAGGCTAATCTCTTGGATTCAGTTTCTTAATAATCATGTTTTCTAACCATCCACCCTGCTATCTTACAGTTTGGATTGTTTAAAGCAAACCAAATGTTTCCTACATAAATGGATTACATTTTAGTATTGAACCAGGATTAAGCAGCATCGGCAACACAAAGTACCCTTACCACGGTTACATGAAGATGAAAAATGTTTTCATGTCATTTTTATGAATCTCATGACACTAAATATATAGTCATTACAATAGTAAGTCAAGAGCTGTTATCATGATGTTTGAAAATAACATTCATCATTAAAAGGATCTGAAAATAGCATTAATCTGGAGTAACTAACGTACAATACACAGATGTCAGGATAGGGTGCAAAGTGAACATGTACACCAACAGAAATGAGTCTAATGATAAATAACAGCTGCTCATATTACTATGTAGCAACAGATGCGAGGAACATTATGCTCAAGTTCATGTAGATAATGCTAACGCTCATCAACAGTGAACACCTTGGGGTAAAATCCGAAGTCAATGCTATTGTAGCTGCGCAACTTAACGTTATCCGGCAAGACTGTTGCATATAATAATATAGAAACTGCTATACCTGTGCCAGAAGAATCACACATTACCTGCAAGTAAGAGAAACTAGGCCCTGTGTTGTTTCTCGTTATTCATACCAGTTGACTTCACGTCAGTGAAAACATTGCAACATCATCATGCAGTTTTTCTTGCTATCCAATTCATATATTCCGATATCCGTAATTAAAAGGGTAATGTTACCGTTACTGAATAAACAACCCTCTTATAGTCGTGATAAAGGCAGCCAAGTTAAGGTTACTAGCTAGCGGAATGCCAATCCCAAAATAGGATGGCTAGCTAAAAGGCTAGTTAGCTTTTAGCTAGCATGCTACTTCTTCCTGCTCAAGTCCCTACTGTTTTGAGGCATCGGCTTGCACTTAGCTGTTAGTCAGCTAGCAGGAAGCTAACGATAGCTCAGCCACCGCTAGCAAATGATCATCTTCCTTGCAATTTCTCCACATATGTACTGACAGCTCGGCAAAACATGGTGCTGTTGTTAAACAAAACAGGTTACTGAGGTCAAGCGTGGACTTTTGAATAGTACGTACCTCTGTTCAGTATTTATTTGTTATAAAACTCAAGTTTCTCCGCTGTCACAGGCTTGATTTGTCTCACTCACTACAGGTCTTCCCTACCTCTGGGATTATACCATTAGATCAGATGGGGGTGTATTTTGAACAAGCGTCAATTGATCGTTACGCTTTTTTGTTTTTACCACACTAAAGTGTCTTTGAGAATTTTGGGAGTTTAAAGAATGTATCATATATCTATACACACTGATGAGAACATCATCAAACCCATCCACGTGATCCAATACATTGGAACACCCATTTATCCTATGGTATCGCCTAAAACTACGGAAACCTCTTAGGAATTGAGTAATGTTATTACAAAAAAAACCCAAAACACTGTAGGTTATAATGCATTGTATCTCTGTTCTAAATAGAGACATTAAAGTAAAAAATGTTCATCAGTGTAAGTTATACACTTCGTATATATATAACTACAGCAATTCACCAAGCAGCTGGTTTCTATATCCTACATTTTTTTTGACAAACTCCCCGCCATACATTGATATAAACATGACAGTTGTTGATGAGAAATACCAATTAAATAATAAAGTCGTTTACAATATTGGCCTTTTTGGTGAACACCATTTTTAAACCATAAAAGCTTAAAAATGTCACAAGAGGCTGCATGTGATATTGTATCATATATCTTACTTTGCAGGAATAGCAGAAGAAATCAACCAATCAGAATCGTCTAAAAAATTACTGTTCAACGTTCTTATATGTTGTAGCTAAGATTTTAAATAACGCTAAGAACAAACACAATTTATTAACAATTTATCAGTCTATTACTAACTGAAGCTACGTTTTGTATTGAACGTCGTTAAAGCTCACTAGGTGAAACACAACAGGTTAATGTGAGTATACCGGTAGAAATAAGTCAACTGTTAACAGTCGTTATTTACCGCTAGCTAACGTAAGCTAAATAAGTCAACGTTAGCTAGTTAGCTAAGTATGTAGCTAACGTTAACTTAATAGAGCATCCTTAGACACGGCACGAGCAAAACTTTCTTGACCGATAGCATCATTGATGTGATCTTTTTATTATTATTAATATTTTATGATAATGATAAAATTGTTGACAGCTAATAGTTTTGTCTAACTTTTAACCTAGCTACAACAGAAAAATTCTCTAGCTAGCTAGCTGCTACTTGCCTTAACCAGCAGAGTAGCTTCCAGTGTGATTGATTGTAGCTGTTAGTCCACCTTAGTAAAAGACTTGCAGTGCCTTTTTTTGTCACTGTGTTATTGTATTGTTATTAAACAGCACATAGTGGCTGATTGCAAACTAACCTCCATCCACCCCTCAATAATTCAAGGCAGAGAATGTACTGAGAAATATAGAAGTGCTTTGTAAACTCCCAGAACTGGTTGAGTCCTTATGTCTGGTTTAATTTACATTCTAGAGATACTGGTATAGAGAATGATTAAGATGTGCAAAGCAGATAGTGGCAGCCCAGTTGCAACTCTCATTAAATTGTCTAACTCTACTTAACATTAAGATATAGATGATAGAATAGAAGATAGCTTTCAGATACATGTCCAATGTTTTGGTACACATGAGATTTGATCTAATTCCTAAGGAGACATCAGAGTGATCAGCACCCTCAGTCAGGGCCAGTCAGAATGAACCAGGTGAAGACAGTCAAAGATGAGAAATATCAGCCAGGTGCACCTGTGCCCTGCATTCCAACACCTGTTTACCAGCAGACCAGCCTCCAGAACCAGTACAGTAAGCATGTCTTCAAGCATGTTTACCACCACAACTTATCATGTTACTACCACCGCACACTACACTACAGAATTCACCATATCATTATAATTTTTAGATGCAGCACCCAAGCTGTTTTGGGCAACACCTAAGCTATATGAATTTGATGGGAGCATCAAAGTAACTAAAAGAGTTTTCTCAGCTCTAACTATTGTAGTTGGTGCCCAGTGAACTTCTTTGACTTTAAGCTGTTTAAGTGTTTTTTTTTTTAATTATGTGCTTTAACGTTTCAAATGTTTTTGACACAGATATGGTGATACAAATTCTCCAAATAGATGTCAAACTGCTTTTTCTACGTTGTAACTGGAAAACATTTTCTTAAGGGACGAATCCTAAACCCCCCACTAAATATGTAAACTTAAGTCTTTTATAAAACTAGGGAAAACACTGTACTAAAAGTGCTGCCATTGCTATAGCTGCAACAGCTGTTCAAAATTATGACAGTTATGCCAAAAACAGACAACACGCATCAGAAAAGTAGCCCCATGTTGACATAAAAACAGGGTTACTGTGTAATAGACATACCATTATATAAAGGAGCAATTATTAGTTTAACCCTTTTTTCATTTTACTCTACCAGGTGGGGTTTTTCATGGCGCTCCTGTCAAGTCCGTGGCTGGGACGACACAGAAGCTGTTTACGACCATGACCAGCACACAAACACCACAGCTTCGATCAAGCGCCTTTCAATATTACTGCAAGGAAAACTGTTGTATGCCCCCACTGTCAGGTAACATTTGATAATCAGAATTGGGTATATTATAGAAGGGTCACAACAAATACAGTTGCAGCATGGTGTTAGAGCTGGGGTCTTCAACAGGGGGAACAGGACCCCTAGGTGGTCCTCAGAGTCAATGCAATGCAATCCTTGTTCATTTTTGAATGTTTTTTTCAATGAATCCAACATATTATTAGCAAATATAAATCCCCACTGAGAACAGGCATAGTGGCCTACAGATGAAGTAGTCACTAATGCCAGGATCGGACTACACAAATTCAGCCCGACTTTGACACAACAAACACTTTGCAGACAAACGTTCAATGTCGTGTCTGAATATTATGGTTGTAACTGACAAACGTATGATTTTACCTCTGGTAGTGTGACATAATCAAAAGATCAGCGATCTAACTTTTGGGACACTTCATGACCACAACGAAGAAAGTCTATTATGTCAGTATTTGTTTTGCGTTTTTTTTTGCCTAGTGTGACATGTTTTGTTCCTGACCAATAGAAAGAGAGAGAGCTCTCTGGCGCACATGTGTAAACATGGCAAAAAAAAGGGATAGACGCTACTGCTGCTTTCTGGTGGAGGAAAGTAAACAAACCAAAGCATGTTTCTGAAAACATTTGAAATATGAAAGAGGCCATGCAGTTGTTGAATCTGTATTTCTGTCAGATTGACCACGGTCAGTTTAAAAGATTTTCGTGAGTTTTGGAGAGGCTGCCGCTCCACCAAACGCGTCGACCAATGCACTTGCTTGTGATCTTTAAGAAAGCACTCGTTAATTGGTCTGGGGGGGGGG
>NC_048428.1:2577860-2593859 GCF_013103735.1 Etheostoma cragini | reverse complement strand
GGGGGGGGGGCGGTCGGTGTCACACTTGTAGCATTGCAACTCTTCCGTCCAAGACACAGCAAGAATTTATGGCACCATGTCTGTCTGATTTTACATAGTGACTGTGGTGAAAGAAAATGGTGTAATGTGTGATCCGGGCATAAGTTAGTCATCCACTTTTTCTGCCAGATATTGCGATTACAATTCAATTTGCAACTTCTTTTTTAAGTTTAGCTAATGGTCAACATTTATTGTGAAACAGATAATTTCAAGGACCATTATACTGTAACATGAAACATCATCAAAAGTGCTCTATATTTAATGCAAGGATGAGCACATAGGTATGAATTGCCAGCAATAAGTGTTTTTCTTTTAATAAGCATGGGAAATTTAACAATCAAACACAAAACATTTATCACAAAAGCTAAAAAACTATTCCAGCCAAAAATATCAGTACTTTCCAGCAAACCAACATTTTCTGATATGCCTTAGTTCAACAGCAGAACCAATATATTGTAACTTCTACCATCATGTCAAATAAATTAATACAAAATAAGTGAACCTCCACCAAAAATAGGACATTATTTCAGCATTTATCTAGCAAAAAAACCCCACTAAATATTCCAGTTAAAAAGAGGAAGAAAAAATGTAAAACCAAATGTTACACCACATATGAAACTAAATATTCACATTTGATTTATCACATTCTTTAAATCATGAGTTCTGTTTGAAAAAGATGAATCGTTCCGCCGTAATCCAGGGTTTGAATATTTCCCATGGTCCTCTGCATTGGGTTGTTTTGAGGGATTTCCCACCATAAGACAAGCCTTTTCAGAGAGAGGAGACTCCTGCCTTTGCCCATAACCAAGGCAATGTTGTCAAAGCTATAGTTAACAATAAATTAATAATGTCAATTTTAGCCTTATAGGAGGGAACAAAGGTTATTATTGCCATAATAACAACCGTGTTGAAAAAAAGCCTGATGTATAATTATTTACTTTGTAACTTTTACCTTTTGACCTGCAGTCGGATTTTCTCAAGAAGAGCCCTTCAGGTTCCCACCTAGTGGGACACAGAACCTCCCCTCTTCGGCCATGAGCTGCCCACAAACACCACAGCTTCATCCAAGAAATCTTCAGCACAACAAGGAGACATTGGATTTCCTGCAGCAGAACACTTCGCCAGCATTGCGAGGTACCTCCTGATTCCCAAACCCCCGGTACTAAATAGTTAGGACGGGTAGCAAACAAGTGGATGTGAAACAAGAGCACAGTGACAGTTGCTCAGGGTTTCCTGCATCGCCTCGGTAAATGGCAGAGCACATTATTATACTGTAATGAACAGAAATAAACCTTCAGGGAAAACAAGCAGGGCACCAAATCACGCACGAAAAGGGCCACGTATTTGATGAGAAAGGCCGTGATTAACACCATCTATTACACAAATCCCAATTGATTTAATGACCACGTTGTACGTTTGATTTGCAGTACCTCCTGTAAAAAATGACTGGTAATAACTGATAGGGATGCTCCCGATATATTCTATGACCAACACAATTATATTTATATGAAACATAAGGTAGGGTGAGATTTTACCGACTAGGTTGGTTCTGTTACAGATGATGCAGATTTTTATAGATTAAACTACCTAACAGTGTATACTGTAAAGCAGTTCAAATGAGCTCCCCCTCCAACAACTTTACTAGTCATATGCTACTCTCGTACTGTGCGTTACTTGTTGAAGCATCAGTAATAACTATATAGATGGATGGATAGATAGATAGATATTTATTGATCCCCAAAAATGGGAACGGTGTTGCAGCAGAAAAGTCAGTCACACAGCACAGAATATAAATAGAAATGAAACACTAGGATACAATATACACACATACAATATACATGAAATGATAATAGGAATAAAATACAAGAACAAATATTTGAATATATACAAGTTGAGAATATAAAGAAGTGCAACTGCTTAAATAATATGATAAAATGTAAATAGACCAATTGGGCAGGTTACACTTAGTGCAGTATTGAGGTGAATTAGTGCTGTCAGTTAAACGGGTTACTAACGGCATTATCACAAACCCATTTTAACGGCGTTGATTGTTTTATCGCGACATGGCCTAGCAAACTTTGTAGTTTTTTCACATGCGGTTGCAACAACTACTAACATTAGAAAAACTACAACACCACACCGGATCTAGCTAGACCAGGAACAGAACAACAGGCACACCGCACGTGAGACGCTGAAATGGACGCCAATAAGATTCTGGATGGAAAGTTGACTTTTTAAAAAGTTTATTATCTGTGTGTCTGGTCGTTGTGAACTGAGCTATCATCGCACCACGTCCAGTCTGAAACACCACCTGATGGCCAAGCACACAGCTGATGAAAATTGAACCCTACAGTAGGCTAGGTGCTAATATTGTTTTCAATAAAAAAACTTCAGATCTTTTCCATGTTAATAAGAGCTTAAAATTAGAAAAAAATAATATAATGGGACAAAAGAAATCAAGGGAGATTTAGAATAGATAAAAATGACTAGTTAAGACTAGTTAACTATGATATTAATGTGATTAATCGCAATTAAATATTTTAATCGTTTGACAACACAAGTAATAAGAATTGATGTTATTCTATGATTCTGAGATATATTACAATTGATTGCCTCTTTCCAATTTAAATTTTCTTTTCAAATTAAGTGGCTCTGTTTACTCATCTCACTTCAGTTTCATTGCTGCAAAATGGGATTGTCCCGCAGACAAACTGACCAACACAAATATAATAAAAGATTAATGCTTGGCGTCCGTGCGTCGATACAGTATTGCCATGGGAAAAATACAGCCCCTTACCTACTTTTAACTAGATTTTGCTTTTAGTAGTAGTATTTTACATGTGGTATTGCTCCGTTTTTCCCAAACTGTTTCACGTTTTCCGTCAAATACTTGAGTAATTATCCTGGAAAATCTCCAAACAAAAAATACTTGAGGCCGTTGTCATTTCCTTAATAGTTCCTCTGTTTACCTGCAGAGGGAGTCAGCTCCTGCAGCAGCTTTGGGTATGAAATGAATCATTTGAGAGATAATGTTTTGCTGTGACAGTGGCTACACTACATGTACGTACATGCACCTAATATTGGGGCTATAAGAGCAACCTGGCCTTAGAGCAAAACGCTTCTTTCACCATGACTTTTATTTCTGTCCCATTGGGATTATCCTACTGAAAATACACAAATGTTACCAAATGTATGTTCTAATCTTAGAAAATGAAGAGTGAATGAAGTCCAAATCCTTCATGGCTCCCCTGACTGTCCGTCCCCAACAGGCTGCATGCTGTAGTGTGGTGCTCCAGTCTAGCTAAAGAAAATTCCTCCACAAAGACAAACAGCAGAGCCTCAGACTCATAGCGCTGTGTCAGGGAGAGAGCAAACCATACCGTTGACATCAGGAGGCCAGTGATGTCATGGTGATGTCAGTGCCTCTAATTGTAAATTGCACACATAGCCTCGCTGTCGGCTGTGGTAACATTTCAGTCAGAGAGAGGACTCTAAAGGGAACACTTTCTCGTGGAAAAGCTGGGAGTAGTGTTCAGTATGGCTGTAACTGGGGATGAGACAGAAACAGGTATGTTTGCTATCATCTCTTCCACTAACAGAAGTAAAAAAAAACAGGTATTTTTACATTGTTGTTCAGTTTAAATATTCAATAATAAATTTGTCAAAATATAGTCAGTGATCAATCAATGTTGATTGTAGATTTACAGTTAATATGTTCTGTGTAAATTATTGGAATACAAAAGAACGTTTTGTGCTTTTTTTCCCCCTAAAAGATTATTAGACAGCTTAATAATTTCCTCAAACAGCATCACAAGTAGACTCCTCTGAAAAAGTAGCAAAGGACAGTTGGAATATTAGTTTAACTTTCAATAGTCAGCAGCAAGAGCTTAGTCCTACAGTATAAGAAACATTTTCACAGGGTATGATGTCTCTTCATCATGCTCTCTCTCTCTCTCTCTCTCTCTCGCTCTCTCTCTCTCTGTGAAATGCTTCAAAGCTCTGCCCACTCAGAGCACATAGCAGCAGTTGCTGACGTCACTGCTTTTCCTGGAACAGGCCCCCAGCAGCAACATGTAAATGCGAACCAGGGAATAAGATGTACATTGACGTCAGTCACCAGCCACCCTGTGATTACAGGCCGTTCCTTTTGTGGTTACAATATATCCCAGAATTAATCATCAACGCATTACATGGTATGAGGGGCACTTTTACAGGCACTGACCAAACAATGAACAGAAGAAGATAAGAAAGTCACCATTTCTCAGTGTGTATTTCTTCTTTTTTTGGGTGCCACACATCCCTTCGATGAGATAGAGGAGAGAATAAATGTGGAATTCAGTCACTTATACTCTGAAATTATATATATTTATTCAGCATAGCCATGTATTTCACAGAACACAGTGAATGAGCATGTGATAAATAAAACCTTTGAAATCTTTAAAATCTATTTACATTACAGTGCATTTACAATATTGTTGGTTTGCACTTTCTGAAACGTTGAAATGAAATGTCGGGTTAAAAGAAACAAAAGCCATTTGAAAAGTTTATCAGTTACAGGATTATTTCGGCTTTGTATCTTAGTTTTATTTGTCACTCAGTTGAAAATAACACCAACTTACTGACATAAAGCTGATGCAGATCTTTGTAAATTTAGACTTAATGTAGGTATAATGTAAGTGTTTATGACTTAGCCTAAATGACACAAAAACATGATATTTCTCTCTTATTCTAAACTGCATGAATACTACTAACTCATATTTCTCTGTATATGCATGGACAAAACCAAGCAATATTTAATACACTGTTACACTGTTAGTCTATATCAACGACATTGGCCGCCATCTTTCGCTTTCTTTATGTTGGCTCTTGAAACTCTGGTCCATTAAGGAGGCCTTCCGGTAACTGCTCCTCAGATCTCTGCAGGGTAAATCCAGACAGCTGTCCAGTCTTTGAACCGTGGCCCCGTCCGACGCTTAGCGCCAAGACAGCTGTGATGGTTTAAAGAAATCTCAATAAACAAGAACGCGTTTTTGTCCCACCGCAGAGCGCTGTGTGGACTAGCCAGACCCTCCTCGCCAGCGCTGTGGAGGAAGGTCCAGCAATGCGAGACTAATAATCCCTTGTTTAAAATGAGCTAGTAGAAAATAAAAATTAAGCATTTGATCACAAAAAATAAATATTAGCTAGTAGTTTCTCAGAACCTTCGAGGGACTTTTCAACACAAGCTTCGTAATGGATTTACAAATAACTGGTGTAACTGTCCATATCCTGACATGTTGTGTTGTGTCTCCCCCCCCCCCCTCCAGGAACCTCAGGTGACATGACAGCCTGCCAGCTGTACAACACCAGCTCGAGCCTCCCACAGGGGGTGGCCAACACATCCATGGGGTCGGCAGGGGCCAGCGCTCAAAGCAACCTGAAACGTGGAAAAGTCAATCTAGAAAAGAAGGAGCTTCGCTTGATGAAGAACAGGTAGAGAGGACCCTTCAAACTCATCAGCATGCACATTAGACCTGGACAAATATATATATATATGTATACTAAGTATGATGCTACAGCCGGCAGCCGATTAGCTTAGCATAAATAGGGGGCAATGCACCTACTGTATCAGCACCTCTGAAGCTCAACAATTAACTTCTAATATCTTGTGTAAGAACAATCTTACCGTGAAGAGATTTGTATTTCCTGTTAAAAAATGAAAATAGATCACTGTGTTGTTATTGCAACTCTCAAATGTTAATATATATCTTAACACATCAGTCTAATATTCACTGTAATAGAGCGGCAAAGATTAATCAATTAGTTGTCAACTATTACATTATTGCCAGCTTTTTTGATAATCGGTTTGAGTCATTTTTAATGAAAAGAAGTTCTCTGATTTCAGCTTAAATGTGAATATTTTCTAGTTTATTCTCTCCTCTGTGACAGTGAGCTGAATATCACTGAGTTCCGGACAAAAAAAGACATCTGAGGACGTCATCTTGGGCTTTTTGGGAAACACTGAGACACATCCTTTTACCATTACAATTTATAGACCAAACAAGAAGTTGATTAATCAAGAAAATACTTGACAGATTAATCAACAGTGAAACTAACCATTAGTTGCCTTCTTCGCCTGTATGACTTTGGAGTGCCCTTTCTGCTGTGCCTACTGTGTAATGCACAAACACCTAGTAAATACTAATTGACAATGTATTACAAGAGCCACAAGCCTATCATCACTTCACCACATGATGCTCTGCCATCCAGTGTGTTTAGCTGCTAACTCCTAGGTTGTCTGACTCCCAATGATCTGCTGAGTAACGCATGTTTGGAGTGAGGCCGAGTTGGCTGACCAGCTATTAGACCTTGTGTTTGTTGTCAGGTTGAGGTCAGTTGTACTGAATGTGGATAAGTCTGTCTGGCTTGCTGCTGAGCAAAATTCCTTACCTCCTGCTTTCAACGTGCTTTTTGCTTCCTGTCTGTGGAACTTAGGGCTTACTGTGTGTCAACACCGGCACTTTCGGGGGGGGGGGGTGTTTTTCTGTTGTTGATTTTGTCCTCCTTCTGTTGGTGACTCCATTATGTGAAGTCCTATCCCGATAGTATCTCATGTGGCAAACATGTTCATAATCATCCTAATCTGAGATAACCTTTTGTAGCCTTTTGTGTTGTGAGCTATCTTGTTCCCCGTGGCTAAAATGAGTTCTCTGTTGTATCTGGGAGAAAAGCCAAGATGTCCAGGCATCCTTTTTCTTACTGTAACTATGATTGCTTCTAGGGAAGCCGCCCGGGAGTGTCGACGAAAGAAGAAGGAATATGTCAAATGCCTCGAAAATCGCGTGGCTGTACTCGAAAATCAAAACAAGACTTTGATTGACGAGCTTAGAGCCTTAAAAGACATCTACAGACACAAAGTCGAGTGATTTCTTTGATTGTGTAGACTGTGTTGTTCTGCTTCTGTAGGGTGTCTCGAGGACTCTGACTTTGCCTATACAGACACACACACACACACACACACACATGCTCACACACACTCACACAAAACACTCCTTGTCCTTGCTGTAAAACGTGTTTACACCATGATGTCAATGTTTCTAACTGTGATTATCCAAAGCGCCACCACCAGCGAAAACAAGAACCTTGTTTCAGGTCAGAGTTTTTATTATCAGTGAGTATTACAAGAAGCTTATGTCCCTTTGAACAGGGATAGTGCCAGAAAATACAGGAATAGAAGGAGGGACTATATGGACCAACTGCAGACTCGCAACATCGCACTGGAAAAAGAGAATGAGATGCTGAAGGCCGAGCTTGAGTACTTGAGGCCACCCTGCCTATATCTGGCACAGAAGCCTTAACAGCCACCACCTTAACTGCAATGAATTTGACATCCCTAATGATCCTTTTCAGCATTTTGCTGTATTAAAAATAAATATATTGATAGTGTTTGTGGTAGTCTGTTTTTTCCATGGAGGTGTGTGAATGCTGGATGCCGACAGAAGCCAAATGTTCAAAAGGAATCGGCTCATTGGGGCTTAACATTGCAATGTTTTTGTTTTATGTGATTCCCCTTCAGAAATCCTGATTCAAGCATACTATCACTGCATTTATCAACCCTCCTTGTTTGTATTCGATTTAGAGACCCACCAGGATCTGTAGTGCATCTGTATCAGGACTTATCTCATAGTAACCTGTGGCATTAATATTTACGTGGAACTGTATTACTGTTTTAACTACGTTTTTTTGCTTCGTCTCAGTATACGTGGCTGGATTTAGAACTTTTTAACAATCTTTTCTGTTGGTTTCTTTATTTCTCCTCCGTCAGTTAACATCTTAGCCGGTGGCTTGTTATGATCACACCATCACTTTAAGGTCTACATTTTTGTATGTATTTGTTGAAATAAATTCCTTGCTCAGTCTCTGTGTTTTTTTCCACACAGTATATGAGCTACATACAGAACACTGTAATATAGTTCCACTATGGGTGTTTAATTAAGCTTTTATCACCATGTGATTCTCAACCTTGGGTCTCTGCTCAGAACGCGATGTGCTGTCCTTCTAAATTATGACTCAACTTCATTGCTAGGACTGTCACTGACAAAGAAAGACACTTTCTCTTTTATTACCTTTTGTAGATAAGAGACATGCTGTGGAAGAGCACACTTATATTGCGGAGTGCCTGCTGGAGGAAGGGGAAGTAGAATAAGTATTTAAACACATTTTACATAAATCACATACAGGGGAATGTTTTACGATAAGGGCAAGGTAAGACTAGCCCGTCTGTCAGGGATGACCTTTGCTAACTTAGTAGATACAATCAACTTCTCATATGCTCAATAAAGTGTTGCAGGGCGCCCAGATAGCTCAGTTGGTAGACCAGGAGCCCATACATAGAGGGTTACACTTCACCGCAGCGGGCCGGGGTTAGACTCCTACCTGCGTCTCATTGCTGCAAGGCACCCCCCCCCCACTCTCCCCTTTTAGGTCTTCAGCTGTCCTGTTGACTAAAGGCATAAAATGCCCCAAAAATAATCTCAAGTGTGTAGCTTCTCCAGGCACATGACAAATAACCAATTAAAAATTTTGATAATGGGTAATGGAATTTTGTCTTTCATTTTGGGTTGTTGGGTGTCAGTAAATTAAAGAATGTGGTCTAGAACTACTTAACTACTGTAAAGTGTCCTGCAATAACCTCTGTTATGATTTGACACTATAAAAATGGAAGTGAGTTTAGCATGGAACACCTCAATTACAGATGTGCAAAATGAAAAAAAAAGCACAAGTTAACTTCCACCCTTGCCGGTACTATGTAAAATTATTCTAAATGCTCATAGACCTCTTAAGTCTGTAATCTTGGTTTGCAAATGGCTGTGTATCTTAACTTTTTAAAGATGAAACTCGAGGGTTAGAAGAGGCCTCTCTTTTGATAGGTGCAAAAACACATTTCAGATCAAGAAGCCTGATGTAGGCTGTAACGTGGTTGTATTCTCACATTCAATGCAATACAGCTGCAGTACCAACAGGCTGCACCACAGCACCATGTCTGATCATGTCAACTATTGGAATCATGCACCAAAAAAAGCCATCCATTCTCACACATTCTTTAGTCTTATCAGCATCATCAGAGATAGTCTGAGGCATCACACTATGTAGGCCATATTGTCTTGCATTTCATGTAAAACATCTCAAAGGATTAGGCTATTCCTCAAGATCTCATTTTGTTTCCATTAATCTCCAGTAATCTCACTTAATCCTGCAGAGAGGTTTATTATGAGCAACTATTCCCTCTGTCACAGGCAAAGAAACGCCCTCATGGATTTGTTAGTCATGAGTTAAGATCAAATAATTAACTGGCAACGACAAATATGGGTAAGAAGGAACTTATTTACAGATGTCCGTGTTTGGGTTCACAACATAACCCAGGGATATACTGGAAGTAGTAGAGTTCACCCACCTGTTAACACATGGACAAATTACTATGTATTCTTAGTTTATTATGTATTCTTAGTCTATTAACTAGTGTAATTGTAGATAAATATTGGTGGATTGAAACAAACTATTGATGGACTACAGGAACTCACCTGAACCCATGACAGTGTTTTTTGTGTTCCATTTTATAAGCTGTTTATGTTTTTCTTTCTTTATTGTATCCCCAAAAGACCGTCATAATTGGCCGTTTACATAATAGCTGTAATGAGGTTACCACCGAAACGATCTGGAACCTTTCCCATCACAGCCATAGCGCTGTCCTGGCTGGAAATATTGACATGTCTACCTGCAGACATGCGTATGCAATACAGAAACAAATGAACAGCAGGAAATGGAATACAGAGTGAAAAAAAATGAAAAGGATGCAACAAGATCCACCAAAAGTCGTGGTTAGTTTTGAATTTATTTTTTATTGTGATCATTATTGATTTGTTCGTGCTTTCGTGGGTTAAAAAACACTAGGCTGCACGGAATCCATTTAAAAGTGCGAAGCCGTAGTTATTGTCGAAAATCCGACTTTCCGACGAGCACCTGAAAGCCACACGGCAGCGGATGTAGCAGCAGTCTACAGTACATCGGCAACCATGTAGCGCTGAGAGCTAAAATATATCTTCCCCCGACTAGCTAAAGAATAATGTACTCATATTCATTCATGTCGTTATAAAGTTATAGTGTATTAAAATGTATTATTGAAGATAACTGGACGCTCAGACCGAAATTGCAAGTCGAGTGAGTCGAGTGTGAAACCGAAGCCTGTTAGAGGCAGTAACGTTAGGCTATCTGCCCTCGCCAGGACGTTCGGAAGGGGACGTTGGGCTAAATGTACTAACAAACCTTGGTGTTTTATCATCCTTTTAAATGACTGCACTTGTTTTGCTAAGTGTAGTGTAGACTCGGGGGAAGGGCGTGTAACGGATACCGGGGTTTAGTTTGCACCAGGTCTGACATTCCGCGTTACCGCCCCGTTTTTTCTCTTGTAGTAAAGCTAACAGCACGGCCAGGAGAAGGCTGAAGGTACAGTTTTGGGTTTGGACTAGAACCAAAAACCTGCCTACAACATGGGGAATACAACGTCCTGCTGCGTGTCCTCGAGCCCCAAACACCGCAGGAACAACCACTCCAGGCTCGAGTCCTACCGGCCGGAGCCCGAGCTGAGCCGGGAGGACACGGGCTGCAACCTCCAGCACATCAGCGACAGAGAAAATTTAGACGGTAAGAGGCAGATGCAGTTACCCCCTTTTCACTGACGTGTCTGAATAACATTTAAATAATATAAGAAACAAACACACACCAATTACTATTATCATTATTGTTGTGTTGTGAAATTGTGATTTAATGCTTGAAAGATTGGGGCTGTATAGGCTATTAACAGACTTATAACAGGCTAATGAGTGCTTGCAAGATCTGAGCAAAGCATCACCCGTTACACTAATAACCACAATAGTGTGGACTTCCCTTTTTATTGGACTGCCAGCATGTTGGAAATCAGATATGACAGTGTTTTAAAAACTGGGATGCAAGAGTACCAAGTTAGGCTGCATTAGTATTAGTATCACTATTATCTTTTATATCTTTTGCATTTTACACTAACTTAAAACTCTGATACTGGGTCTTTGGTGGTCTGAGTTTGCATCATCTCCACCATGTTTCTGTGTGGTAAGGTGTGTAAGTATAGAACAGTGTGTTGCAGGGCGACTGTTCCAGTGGGAGGTGATGTGATTATGATGGGGTGTCCATTCACTTCCTACAGGGAGTTAAATAGGAAATGACGCAGCCACATATTTTAATAAGAGCCGGACCGATAAAGGATTTTTAAGGCCAATACCAATACAAATATTTGGTTATTTAAAAACCAGATATTCCGATATAGTGTATACTGTATATAAAATAAATAAATCCAGAAACATGTAACAAAACATTAACAGGTTTCCCTAACATTAGTAATTTGTAGTTATTTATGAGTTCTCACTAAAATAATATGATGATAATTAGTTTTATTGTCCCAACAGAACGAAGGAACATCAAAATATATTAAAGTTCTGCGAAATAAAATGTGTAAAAATACAAACTTAAGACATGAAACTTAAAGTCTTTTGAACAAAAACACAATAACAAAAAGATATAATCAGTGTTCCAACAGAGACGTTGTAGAGCGCCCTCTGGTGGACAAACTATGGAACACCAGCGCTCATAACATGGTTGACCGTCCGTTTTTATTTTTTGAATATTCATTTCATTCATTTCTCAGAATCCTTTATTTTTCATTATAGACGATTCTGATGACTAATATTTAAATATAAATATATATTTCTTTTTTTATCAGCCATTTTAAATGCAGATACCGATAGATCGGAAAATCTCTAATATTGGCCTGCCGATAAATCGATCGGGCTCTAATTTCAATGCTCATTAAAACCAGCACGGTCACGCTTTATCGTACAGTTTAGATCTATTGTCTGCAGGGTCCATCTGGTGGTTTTAGGGGTTTCCCCAACAACATCAGAGTTGTCGGATACAAAATATTTCTTTTTATCCACTAAAACACAAAAACAAACTAGTTCTGAGATGGTTTTCTTGAAGTACAATTTAATTTTTTAATAAGGTTTGTAATTGTGAGACACACACATACACACACAAAACAGGTCAAAATGCCACTTGGCGTTATGCATATGCCTCATCTCATTTTCTCTGCCATGGCAGGTTTCCTCCCTCTAAATGATGTGCTGTAAAAAAGGCCAGTCAACCTTACTACTCCTGTCTTTAGTGGGCTCCCTGAAGTGAGTAATCAGGCCAACCTTGGGCTCTGAACTCCGCCCTCCTCAGCAACTTTGTAACTGATTGAGCAGGCATGGAATGGGTCAAATGTGATTTGATCATTTTGATTTTGGAGCCAAATACAGGTAGCGTGTATGGACTACAGCTGCACATAAATAGACATGTTAAACTTCTAATCCATTTATCAATTCTCTGCTGCTTTTGTGGTAGTAGTGAGCAAGGTAGCCTAGACATCCTCCCATGTTACTTCATCTTGGGGACACCCGAGGCATTCCAGGCTGTATGCAATATACAATCCCTCCCAGCATGTTTTAAGTCTACATATAGGTGTCCTCTTAGTTGGACTGCCTGGAATTACTTCACAGGGAGGTATCCAGGAGGCATCATTCTATGTGAAGAAGCAGCAGTTCTGCTGCAAGCTTGTCCAGGTGAGCCAATACCCCTTACAAAGGAAACTCAAGTTTGGTTGCTTGTAGGCATGGGACGGTATAAGATTCCGACGGTATGATAACGTTTAGCAAAAATAACATGCTTTCACAGTGTTGCAATTACAGCTTTAAAAATCAGTCCCTTCAGGATTTCGCGATGTTGTGATCGCGCCAATTCACGCAAATTCAGCCAATCACTGCGACTTTGGTACAACCCGCAATTTTGACCAATCAACGCAACGTTTCCGCAAATTTGACCAATAACAGGAGTTTCCTGCTACTTCAACTTATCCCAGCAGTCCTACGTGCTAGACGTGACTCTGTGAGCCAGTGATTTGGGTTGACGTCATTGGCCATTCCCATGTTTCTGATATGAAGACGAGACGTGTGTGACTCGAACATCTCACATTTATCAACAAAACGTACAGCAAAAGACAGATACGCTTTTCAGACTGTCCTGCCAACCTTTATACATTTCAACATCAACGAGCGCTGTAATGATTTTTCACTCTGAAACCGCTGAATGTTTCAGAGTTTGCTGTTTCAATCTTGTTGGCTCTCTGCAGAGGGCCAGGCTGCTGAGTTCCCCTCTTGACTGACACACACACACACACACAAATTAACACACTGTGGATGCAGAATAACCGGAGATGAGAAATACATGATGACCTAAATTGAGGACAGCCAATCTCATTATTGTAAGTGCAATGATAAGTTAAAGTCCAATATGTCCTTTATCAAACCGTATGAATGTGTCCCAGACCAGGATAGGAAATGAACCACCAATGTAAAGATCAATAAGCCACTGACACAAATTTGATTCAATCAATTAATTATAATTATTTGTCTTAAATCCACCAGCCATTATCATATTATACCAACATGTGCAACATCCTGAGCCTTTTTGGTAAGGTTCTTAGGAAAACGCAGCATACAGTAGTTTTATTCTCAAAAAAACAATTCAAAAAAAAATCGCAACTTGTCTTGCAACTTTCTCCGTCAAATTCATTGCAACAAACATCACAACTAAACTCTAAGTTGTTTTCCATTGCCCATTTCCTGATTTGTACGTCAAATTACAACGTTGGGCATTACAGTAAGTGGGAGGTGTGAGGAAGAAGGTCTTCTCATTCTTCTTAGTCTTCCCTCTGATGTCTTACCATTCTGGATCCACTTTTGTCTTCCAAGAAGCTCTGTTCTTCGACTCGGCAGCTTCTAAAAATGGGTTCTTTATCACGTTGTTAGTACATCCCACCACTCAGCAGCTTTTTTGCTCCCAGATGGAAGGATGCACCTTAACGCAATACAAGTCATGTACGCAATGAAATGTTTTTCCCTCTGATGGGGGGCGGGACTTAAATGTGGTCTGTCTCTATGCTAACCATGGCACTCTGTACTTTAATGGGGACGCACTTGCATGATTTCAACAAGGGATTGTGTGCGATCGTAGGCTTTCCAGAAGCTTTGTAGTCCAGCCTGGAACTGCAGTGTCTTTTTGAAGACACAATCGTTCCACAATGACAAAGCCACAACTCAAAAGGAAATTACATTCTTTTACTGTTGGCCCCGGCCATTTTGACTCCCAGAATGCACAATGAGGGTCAGTGCGTTGACCAATCAGAGGCTGTTACCTATTCCCGGGCTAGGGCAGGTCTCATCCAAATCACTTCTCTTGTGTTTTAAATAGCCATTGACAAGACAACAAAAAAACCCAGGGCCTGGAATTTTGCATTGCGTACATGTGATGATGGAAGGACGGGGAGCAAGAACTGGTTTTAAGCTGGTTTTTAGTGTCTGTCCTGTTTAAGTAATGACCCTTTGATCATGTCACTGGACCTACAATGGCATTCCATCGGCCAGAAAACTCCTGAATCTATCCTGTTGATTCAAGCAAATAAACACAGGAAATTGAATACTATAGGTCATCATGCCCAACCCCGGCTATATAAAAAGAGCGGACATCTTGAGGACTTTGTGAACAGTAAATATGGAAATGTGCAAGGGGATCATCTAATTTAAGAAGATTTGATATGTGATATATGATATTTTTTTATGAAAAAGGGGGGGAGAAGTTACTGAAATGTTTATCTTGCGGGATCATCTCTTACAAAGGAGGGCACCTTGATGGTAATCATTGTTATATTTAATGTGGTTGTACTTGAACAAATAGTACGATTTTGTTTGCATATACTCTAGTGCATAAACCTGTGTGTGTGTGCGTGTGTGTGTGACCCTGGCTCCGCTGAGCATGTGATTACAGAAAACTCAGCAAGGCAAACTGCTGACAGTGGTGACGACACTCTCAGACTCGCACGAACAAAACCCACAAAGTGCTCCTCGTTGAACAGCCTCCTTACGGGTGCGAGAGGCTCTTTCGGATGGCCCCTTTCACAATTACCCTGTGTAATCTGATTTGCCTGAGCAATTGCTTGCTCTCTATAATGACCCTGTGTGTTCTCATCGTATCTTATACACCAGTCAGAGATAAAGAGGCTAGAGAGTCATGCTTCACCTGGCAGCTTATTTATTTCCATTTATGTCTATTTGTGTTCATGCTGTCATGCTATAATGGTTGTATTTCATGCACGTTATTAGGACAGAGATGCTGTACCATGCCAATTCTCTCAGGGTCAAGTACATCTTGTCTGTGTGTGCAATAAAGACACGTCGACTACGGGTATTTGGAACTAAAGGGTAGGTAAGTTTTATGGTTGGTATTAACGCAAAGGTTGCTCAATTGATTGATGGTTGATGGATTGATCCCCAAGGGGAGGAAATCACTTGTGAAATACCCCTGCTCTCCGGCTAGTGTTGTTTCACTGGTGGCTTGTGTGGTCACCGAGCAGATTCCCCACTCTAACTGAAACTCAAATAACATGCCAAACGTATTGCTGAAACAGAGATTACAGATTGTCATTTACATATAGTGCACACTGCTCAACATAACTAAGTTCACTATCATTGCAACACCTAAAGGAGACATTCTTTGATTTGATTTGATTTACAGCCCCTCAAAACCGGCCAAGCAATTATTTTTGCCTAATTTGATCAGAGAACATTGTTACGCTGTACTGCTGCAAAGCGGCTCTAAGTAAAGGTCAACTAAGGGCCCTTATTATGTTGTTAGAAATGAGAGAAAACGGAAAGCAAGATGGAAGATGAGACAGATGGATATCTCACCCTCTTTGGGTTTTACTTAACACAGACATCTGTAAATGAGCAATGGCTCCAGGCACAGCATCACCCCCCCCTACACACACACACACACACACACACACACACACACACA
>NC_048428.1:2555218-2577760 GCF_013103735.1 Etheostoma cragini | reverse complement strand
AGAGAGAGAGAGAGAGAGAGAGAGAGAGAGAGAGAGGAGAAGATGGCAAGTCTTTGCACCGAATGGAGCAAAGTGGGTTCCGCCCTAATGAGATGGAGAGGTGTTTCAGTATCAGTGTTTGGTTTTCACTTTCTGAACGGTGGAGGCACACGCCATCAGTTTGGCGACACCGCCTGAGCCTTACGTCATCATTTTTAATTAGTCACGGTAATACCACATACCGCCGTAAATTAGCTTTGACTCTATCAAAATTTGGATACCGCCCAACTCTAATGTGAAGAAGCACACATTTAAAGTTACATTCAGCTCCCATGTGACGCAGAGCTAGTGCCGAGCTTTAATTTCTAAGATCGACAAAATCCCAGTGAGAGCCATAATCTAACGACACGTTTCTGACCAAATAAATGATAAATACATGAATAGTGTTAAAAATGGGTTCTGGTCAATGTCCACCTTTGAATGTATATTATTTAAATTATTTTGGCTCTGATGCTGTTTGAGCAGCAATGTAAGTTAGGTTAACTAATCATTATTTAGATTTTTCTGTAGATTATTTTCTCAATTAACTGATCAAAGCAGATCGAATAGTTTTAGGGTGATCTTATACTCAGGGAGTCTAATGGTGCATTATAATTAATATAGAAAGCGTTAAGCTTTGCATTTGGCTAAACGGCAAAACTGAAAGAATAGAACTATAGAAACCAAGAAAGAAAAAAGCACTCTCTTTCAGTGAAGTGGTCCATGAGAGTCAGCTGTGTTCAGATTAACCCTGACCACAGTTTGATGAGCTGTCACATGTTGCTGGCCTTCTCTCAGAGTTGAAATCTGACAGATTATTTGTACATGTTCCCTTGGGCTTTTGGAAATTATAGTTGATTACATTTTTGGAAAATAGTGTTTCCACCACTTTCTCAAATTTTATAGAACAAAACCCATGGATTAATTAAGAAAATGATGGGCAGGTTAATAACAATGAAATTGTTAGTTTCACTGCTACTCACCTACTTTTTCTTGTTGCGTAGTTTGTGTTAGGATTATAAATGTATGTGTCTGAAAGATTATGCAGTAAATGCACTGTCCCTCTGGATTCAGAGTCGAGTTGATCCGCAACAGGAGTTTATGAACCAATTCAATACAACGTAATAAAGCCCTAAAGCAAATCTGCGTTAAAGTAGTTTATTTATGTTCTTTTTCCGTTATAACTGACTTTAACAGGATAATAAAAGAACGTTCTGTGACGTTTATTGTTTGAGAGTCTAACCTGAGCCAGACCGACAACAAAAAGAAAGAAATCATATTCCATCCATACAGGGATAGTAGTATACAGATGTTATATGACCCACTGGTACCACATCAGTACTCTGTATCGGCCGATACGCAAGTTCAGGTATCAGAACCGGTAGCAGGAAGCAAAAAATCGTATCACACCATCTCTAATTCAGAGCCTTGGAGCCAAAGTGAGCGCAGACATGTCTGACCTGTATGGCCCCAGCAAAAGCAAACAGCACCTTCAAAGGCGTTCAACTATCCTGTATGTAGTGATGTGATGTGATATTTCGCTATAGTTTTTTTTTAAAGCCAGTCCCAATGTTTAATGTTTTTCCAACCACACTAGCTGATGCTTATGCATATTGGTAACATTCTTAGTACAAACACATGTTACAGCAATGCATGTTTTGGAACTGCAACTACCACTTGCTTTCTTTATTGGTTAATCAGACAATTATCATTCATGGTTCATCGTTTTGGCCAACGGAATGCATCATTTCTGTTGCTAATAGGTCAATAATGTCGGTGCACCACTACCCCAAATTAAGTGTTTTGCATGATGTGGGATGTTCTTCTGTACTACTGAGGGCACCGTCTATTTCCACCACTGACTTTCTACTGGGAGTTCTTCTCTTCTCATTGCAGTTTTCTGAATTACAGTCAGGGCAGTTGCACCACATTCATTGGGTTATCTTATCAACACAGGTGTACGAAACCTTTCTTTATCCTGGGAGAGTAGGTCAAACACAAGTGGTAAGCCTTGCTTCATACTTCCCAGCTAGGCCTTGCTTGTACTAAGCATTGTAGCTGCATTCAAAAGCAAGAAGCAGAAGTTGTTGTGAGATTCTCAATCATGTCCGCAACTCACTTTCACTGCCTAAAAACCCAATTCGTCAACTCGACTTCAGTTTTGATTTGCTCATGAAAGCCAGCATTTCCCCACAAGGAATATCAAATCATTTCACAGGGAATGGTTTCCATTTCAAAAACAAATTAACTGATTCACAGAGTGTTAATGAAAATGCAGTTGCCTGACAATCTCATTCTGGTGTCTCGTTTTGGCTTGACTTGGCCTACATGTGGGAAGAGGCATCTACTAACCACAAATTACCTGCTTGTGTGTTCACTCGGAGTGCTGCTGTCTCCGGGGAAATTCACATTGTAATGGTCATCTGCCTGATCTGTTAAGAAAGTAGAAAAGAGACAGCCTCTGAATCACTGCAGGAACACATTACAATAACAAGAGTTATTGTAGTTAGTGTCTTCATGTAACAGAAATGCATTTGTTTCCAGTGCTATTGAGCACACTTCTTCTACACTATATTGGTATGGAATATGTGATATCCCCAGCTTTGAGGGGGTAAAGTGGGGTGTAGTTGGTGCTTGACTTTATTGTTCTGTTTTAAAGTGGATAGTCCAAATTTGCAGTGTAATGCTACCATTGTGTGGAAATCTTCCTACTCTACTTTGTTTTACTAACTCGGTTTTGCATTTTGCTTCTACATTATTGGAGATTATTATTATTGTTTATGTGGTTTTAATGTGATGTGAGTTGTAAAGGTGAATAAAAGAAACCTCAGGTTGCTAAAAGCAATTCATCCTGAGCTGATAGAAAGAACAAAGACAAAAAAGAGACAAATGTTGGGTTTCCCTCGTGTCTGCTCTGGATTTTTGGTTCTCCTTTGATTGTCAGGGCCGGTTGAGACTGAGGAAAAAAACGAAAGGATCCGTGAAATAAATAGTTTGTCTTGGTTCAGTGAGTCCAAGTCTTCACCTTTTACATTTAGAGTGTCTTCCCCAAAATATCCGTGGGTTTGCTTTTAACTACAGCCACACTTGGTAACTCGATGGCAATTAGATGTGGTTTTGGGAAGCTCAAGAGATTGTTGGGGCACAGCTGTCAGCATGCTAGCTGCATTACAGCAAATTTGTGCTGCAAAATGGGAGAGGCAGCTCGTCTTGCTTTGAGAGGAGAGAGACATCCCCATTCTACAGACTGATCAAGTTTACAAGGTTACGCTCTGTGACCATGTTTGACCTTACTGAGCTCTTCACAGTAGGATTTGACACAGAGATTTACATGTATTACCTCACCTTACACTCTATTCTGACCAAGGGACAAAAACAGAGTTATCGACCAAAAGCCACTCATTTGTGCCTGAACCAGACAGAAAAATAGCTGGTCTTTTGCCTGCTTTGTTACCCAATGTTGAAAAGTCCCGGTGGAGCCCAACAGCTGTTAACGGATAAGACAGTGTTGGATAGGGCTTAAGCTTGATTTATGGTCCTGTGGAGGCTCCATGCAGATCTTTCTCCGTAGCCTGCGTAAGTGGCCTGAAGTTTACACTTGTGTGTGCGTCGATCGCAGCAGTGTGTGGTAGAGAGAGTAACTGACGGCGATTATCTTCAACTCTAGAGTCATAGTGAAAGAAACAAAGTGTCTCCCCTGTGCTTTCTGACCCCCGTTGGAAATCTGTAGCAGGAAAAGTTAACCCTCCCCTTGATTTCATGTTGTTTATGGAGAAGGAGAACAAGGCAATGAGTCGGGGGGAATGCAACGCTACCAAGCGACGTGTATTGCCGCAACACGTTATTTCGAGAGATGCATGTCCGGCTGTGGCGTAGGGTTCGGCGTAGATCCATGTCTCCACGTACATTTGTACATAGCCACGGCATAGATTTTACATTGAAGTATAAATCCAACTTAAGTATTATGAGACCAATTGTATAGAGAAGTACAGTGGGAAAAATAAATATTTAAACACCTTGCTATTTTGCAAGTTCTCCCACTTAGATATCATGGAAGGGTCTGAAATTGTCATCGTAGGTCCATGTCCACTGTGAGAGACGTAAGCTAAAAAAACAAATCCAGAAATCACAATGCATGATTTTGTAACAATTTATTTGTATGATACAGCTGCAAATAAGTATTTGAACACCTGAGAAGATCAATGTTAATATTAGGTCCAGTAGCCTTTGTTTGCAATTCCAGAGGTCAAACGTTTCCTGTAGTTCTTCACCAGGTTTGTACACCCTGCAGAAGGGATTTTGGCCCACTCCTCCACACAGATCTTCTCTAGATCAGTCAGCTTTCTGGGCTGTTGCTGAGAAACACGGAGTTTAAGCTCCCTCCAAAGATTCTCTTTTGGGTTTAGGTCTGGAGACTGGCTAGGCCACGCCAGAACCTGGATATGCAAGTAACCAGATTTTGCTGATTTTGTAAGATGCTGAGTAGAAAGTACCAATATTTGTATTTAAATGTAAGGAGTAAAAGTAAAAAGTCGCCACAAAAAAAACAGTAAAGTAAAAATAGAGTACAGTAACAAAGTACTTCCCATCTCTGCAAGACAATGACCCAAAACACACCAGTAAGAAAGCAAGTCTTGGTTCCAGATGAATAAGATTGATGTTATGGATTGGCCAGCCCAATCCCTGGACCTCAATCCCATAGAACACTTGTGGGGTGACATCATAAATGCTGTTTCTGAGGCAAAACCTGTGGGATGTAGTTCAATGGTCCTGGACTGGAATACCTGTTCACAGGTGACTCCATGCAACACAGATGTGAAGCAGTTCTCAGAAATAATGGTTATGCAACTTAATATTAGTGCAGTGATTCAAAGTAAAGCAAACCCTTGAGACATTTTTCAGTTTATACTGTAAATGTTTGAGTTTATAAAGAAAAATGCAAATACTGCTATTTTTTGAACAGCCTAACATTCCTTTTATTCTTCACTTTCTGTAAAGGTAGAACACAAACTTAATCAATTTTGGTCATGTTGTGATTTGGAATTGAATGTGCAACACTGCACTTCATCTTATTTAGACAGATAATAAAGCCTACAGCCATCCAATGGGACCTCTGGAGTTGCTGGGGGTTTGGTGAGCACGTGTGGAGGTAATTACGTGCTGCTGATTGGATGTTGGACAAGACATGGCAAGCTATACAGTCAACAACAGATAGCTTGACTCTGCGTAATAGTGTGTTACAATGGTATGCTTCAGTGTAATTATAGTGCAGTGTATGGGCCATCTGTTAATTAGAATCCATTGTTATTCTGGTGTGTTTGCTTGTGTTTGTGTTGATATATGCATGGGAGATTATGCCTCTATGGGAGCATGAGTGTGTGCATATCAACATTTGCATGTGTGCATGGGTTGTGTGGAAATGTCAACACAGACGGAGTATGACAGAACTTGGCACGGATGGCCTTCCTGTCATTCTCAGCTCCTTCCACAGCTTGACACCGGATGAAATGAACGAGAGAGAGAGAGAGAGAGAGAGAGATGTGGCTCAAACAAGGAGCTGCAAGAGGAGCACAGTGTGGTGGCAGGTAGAGGTCGACCAATACTAGTTGAAAGATAAAACGTACCACTAATATACACAAAAAACACTTCACAAATCTACACTTGTATACTAAAATTTTAAATGTATAATGCAAAAACAGATTGTATAAATAATTTATTAAAAATATATTAAATGAAACGGATAAGAAGAAAATAAACTTAGTCATATAAACTTTTTAATGAAAATAATAAAGTTTAGTGCAGCATTTGCCATTGCAAACTGGCATGAATGATGTAATATAGCGGGTGGCTGTGGCTCAGTGGTAGCGCGGTTGCCTGCCAATTGGAAAGTTGTTGGTTCAATCCCTGGCCCTGCAGTCCCATGCCGGAGTGTCCTTGGGCGCTTTGAGTAGTCGTTAATTCTAGAAAAGCGCTATATAAAAAAAACAGCACATTTACATATAAACTAACGATTTTTATAGTATGATCCATACAGAAAGTGACATATTATTAATCTGAGCAGAGGTCTGTCATTCAAACAACTCTGAGATTTAATGTAAAACTCGCCTAGCCAATTTAGTAAAATGAAGGGTTTAATTCGAGCTTGAGTCCATAAATGCAGTTTATGGATACAGGCACGGAGAACGGAAGGCTCTGTTAGAAACGATTAGCTCCGTTAGCGGTTAGCCACGGACATCGGTAACAACCAAACTCTGATAAATGACATGCAAGAACACCAGCAACATGCTACTGCTAATGATAGCGTCCGACGGTCTGAGCTGAAGTGCAACAACGTTGTTGACTCTGTCATGCACACGCCGCAAGACTTCAAGAGGGGAGGGGCTGGAGGCAGCTGGTCTGGGTCAAGCGGGTAAACCAGCCTCCACAAAGCGTACCTCAATTGGAGCCATTTTGATGCTAATAAGCCATCAGGTACTGTTAGCATTCCATTGACTGCCGTTCATTTTGGCGTCACCTTGACAGCGAATAACTACACATAAAACATTTAAAGACTCTATCGGTTCTTTGTTTATTTCTAAACACACAAGACAATGTACAAAAGGCTCCATTACCGTGTATCCCACGTAGCAGGTTTTTTTTGTTGTAAAAATAGGCTAACGATTGTGTATTGCAACCTCACTGTTGCATAGTAGACAATTACCGTGTTTCAATTAACGTTCCATTAGCTTTTTAAGCTAATGGAACTTTTTAATAACATAAGAAGACAATAAGATTTGAAATTATTTAAGGGATCGCCCGAGCTTTATGCAGACACAATGCTATTTAAATATTAAAAGACTTTTCTCCTTGAACGTAACTGATGCACATGTTATTTTAACGACCAAGGTTAAAAAGCATGTTTTCTTCACTGCAGGTGAGGATTGGAATGCTGTTGCCTATAATTGGCCATCTCTTTTTCATGTGTCAGCATGCATAGGACCCTGGTGCCTGTCTACCCGGCTGCCCTTTTGCTGTCACCTAGTCTGCATACTGATGCATGTTTATGTCTGGGCGAGTGTGCATGTGTATCTGACTATATTTGTTCGTTCATAAAGACACACAAACGTTTTAGAGTTGTGACATTCCTCAAGATATTACACAGCGAGGCTTGCTTGCTTTTTTGTCATCTCCTCGGCTAAGCCTTTCGCTTCACTGCCAGCTCAGTGCACACGTTACTTTTATTCTGTTGTATATAACAACCAAACAGTTATTGTCAATGTCAACACAGGCCTTGACCCCAGAGCTGTGCAGCAGAGCTCTCTCAGCTCTCCTTTTTCATGGTCTGTGCAGAATGTGAGAATATCAATGTATTTATCGTCTTTCTGCAAACAGATCTTTAGTTTCAGTTTGTCACCATTGACATTTACCATTCAATGGAAGAGAAGGCCTTTTGTCTCTGTTAGTTGGACAGTGTGTGAAGGTGGGCATGCAGTGTAAGAAAGCAATGCAGTGGATTCTCTTGTAGTGCTCTGTGTCGCACAGTGTGACTGCATCACCCAGCACAATAAGCAGCAATTAGTACAGTGTAGTGTGGGAGAGGCAGCCAGAGAGAGAGGAATAGAGAGGAAGAAAAAGACAGCGAGCCAGGCTGTCTGTCTTTGCCTTTGATGGGCCTGCCTGTACTATCTGAATCGTTTCAAGCCAGCGTTGCCTAGTTACAGTGAGCAGAGGATGCAGGGATGGGAGGGGAGGGAAAAAAGGAGGTTGGGCTCTTAGTTCCCTGCTGGGTGCAGAATAAATGAGTCCTCTCTCTCCCCATGGATACCTAACATCCCTTACTTGCTTCTGTGTCTAACTCTTGCTGTCTTTTTTTCTTTCTCTCTCTTTTTCAGCAAAAAAGTATAACATTTGGAACACTAGGACTTTTTTGTCATACATAGAAGAAACAGGACTTTGCAGGATAAAACAGGATTTTACTGACACATCTATCAATCAACAAATATTGCTGATATGCAACATTGCAAGAAAGTCAGACTATCAAAACGACATGTGATTTGTACCTTCATGATTATACATCTTTGTGTAAGTGTAGTAATGCCCGCTGCTCCGCACTTCACACAAATGGCTTGTTAATTAAACAGAGTTTCAAACGTTTTCTCTCAGCATTTCTGATGAAGTTTCTGTCTGTGGCTTGAGTTCATTTGTCTCTTCACCGATTGTGCTCGTCTCTGATTATTCTCACTCGCCGTTTACTTTTCTGTATTTCAAACAAGTCTGGGGAAAGCACACAGGACCTTTTTTCCTGGAAAAGACCAGACTCTGGATGTGGCTTACATGACCACATTACATCCCGCATTACATTACATCACTATAGCCTGGTCCTACCAGACTCTGGGACATTTCATTTGTACGCAGAGTCTGGCCACTCTCCATTGACAAATGTTAACTCTGTTGGAGGCGGGTCCTCTGTGGAAGTTTAAAACTATTGGATCTGCCCAGAGCCACACTGTATCGGCCATAACCAATCACTAACGTTTGGCCGCGACGTAGGCTTAGCATTGCTAATGTTAGCCTTAGCTAACTCCTTCACCACTGACGGAGCGAGCTGGGAAAACGAAGTTTTCCCAAACCTCATGAGGAGGGGGGGGCACAACATCATGGCCACTAACAAAACTCAGCAAAGATTGTTCTTACCCTTGCTTTATCTTCTGGAGATACAGAAGTAGGTACGAGGGTGCAGCCAGGCTAGAATCACTATAGTTACTGAGGAGAGAATAATAGAATCCACATTTATGTTAAGCAACTTTATGTCTTAATGTAATTAATGTACATATCCTCAACAAGCAGATGGAAGTAGAGCAGCTGATGTTGCAATGCCATTATTAAACTACACTGTTGGACATAAGTGCCTGGAAAAAATGAGCTACTGGCCTCACTAAATGAAATGTCGATAACTCTTTGTGAGTGTAGCCACTCTGTCCTTGCCTTTGCAACATCTCCATCTGTCTGCTCTTGCAACATCATTCTTGGAGCCGCAGCCCTGCCTTCTTTTTCCCTGCCTCCGTTAGCCCTGCCTTTTTTATCCCCCGGGTATACTAAAATATAGCTTTGAGAGCTGACAGAAAATGTCTCCTTTTTTTATTATGTTGTGCTCCGTCTGCAGCATTTATGCTTTTTTTTTATTTCTTTGGGAAAACTTTTCTTTCTCTTTTCTCCTCTTCCCTGCTCTGGGCTGTTTCATTTCAGGGTCCACTAATAACAGCCATCCGTCAAGTGTCAAAATAATCAACAGCAGGGCTCCACATGCGACACATTAGTATACATAGCCAGGTACACTGCCAGGGAATGTCACTGTAACAAATCACTGTGATGGATTGTAGGAATGTTGGGCTGGTTGATCTAATGTAGACCCGCTAACACAGAGCTGCAAGGCTGTACTTTTGGAGCTCCTTAGAAGGTCTTTTGGTCATGTGAGTGAATGTTTTCCCGTCTCGGGACAGGACACGGTGGTCTAGGCAGACAGTGTGTGGTGTGTGCTTGGTAATACACACACAAATGCGTCCTTTCATGGATGCATTTGTGTGTGTATGTGCATGTATGTATGGGGCAATGTGGGAAAGGGCACGGATGTCTTAAAACTGCTACTTTTTTATTAATAATTATTATAGAATGATGACACTTTTCAATATAATGGACTGTTAGGGGAATTTGTATACAAAAATACAACTTTTATAGGGATCGCCATGAAATTTCTGAAATTTACTGCGGCTCATATTCACATTCTCGCAGAAATATGTGGAGATATAGTGAAACGGTCTCTCAGCATTTATCTTTCACCAAGCATTCACTCAAGTCGCACAGCAAGACTTCCCACTTGTTGTCACGCCGCTGTGGCTTTTGACTTACTATCGACTGCTAATTGTAATCTTGTGCACATATGCTTCATCTTAAGACAAAAAGTGGAAACAATACATTATGACTTCTGTGTTGTGCCAAGTGAATTAGCTGAATCTGAAAAGTTGGTGTAATGCTTAAAATCAGAGGCTTGTGAACACACACACGAGTCATCAGAATGGGAATGTTATTTGTAAAGTTCAGGGGAAGTTTCCTTAACTCATGCCTCTCCATCCTCCATGATAAAAACTGCTATTTTTCCCGTGATGAATCTACAACACTGCACTGAGTTTGGTAGAGTATCATCGTTCAATGATTATGGTGGTTTAAGTATGAAGGTAAATATGGGGCAAAATGTGAGAGCACCTAGATGCGCTGTGAGCACTTGTAGAATAATAATATTTGAGAGCTTGTTAAAAAAAAAATCTGTACTCGTATTTTTATTTATTTTTTCACTTTTCCAGTACAACTACAACTCAGTGATTCCAACCTCTGGAATCTGTCGCTGCAATGTGCTCTCTTGCATCACACAGCCGCGAGTCTGCGCCCTAAACTTTTGCAACACTAATTTGCAAACTAATTGGTACCTGTGGACTTAGTCTGTGGAGCTCTGAGCCAACAGGACGGGGGGGGACAGCAGGGTTTCCATCGCCAGATGAGGGACAACTCAGTCCGGCTTATTTATGTAGCACGAAAGCTAGCGTTAGCTAACTAGCAGCCAACCCGCTTCTAAATACTGTAAATACCTTTTAATTATCGCAACACTTTTAACAGTCCAACTGAAACACTGGCGGTGAGCTCCAGGTCCTGCAGCCGCAGACGGACGGCCATCAGTGGGGCTCGGTCTGCGTGGAAACATCACTAGAAAGCTCGGCTGCCAACCTCGACCTAATCTGATCGGAGCTCAAGCAGGACACGGAGCGCTCCAGACCCGGTAGCAGCGGCCCAACCCCCCTGGAGCCCACCGCCAGTGTTGGTGGAAAAGCAAGCTAGCATTAGCGAACTAATGGACACTTTTAAATAAATACAATTTTATTTAAAAGTTACGAGTTATACCCACTGATGGCGGTCCGTTCGCGGCTGCAGGACCTGGAGCTCACCGCCAGTGTTTCAGTTTGACTGTTTCATGTGCTTAGAAGCGGGCTGGCTGCTAGTTAGCTAACGCTAGCTTTCATGCTACATAAATAAGCCGGACAGAGTTGTCCCTTATCTGGCGATAGAACCCTGCTGTCCCCCCGTTCTGTTTGCTCAGAGCTCCACTCGCTCAGATTCCATTTACTTTGCTAAGCTAACTAGCGCCGGCGTTGCCAGTGTTGCACCTGACTAAAACTGAGACTAAAACTGCGTTGGCCCCCATATCTACAGCTAGGGGAGACCGTGATAAGCCCTATTTCAACAAACGGTGGTGTGTTCCTTTAAGTGATACAGTGCTGACTGCCTTAACACCGATAACATGCTTTCACAGAGGTGCAGGGAGTTCATACCTCCGCTGTGAGCTGCCAAGTGTTTTGTTAACCAAGGTGAGAGCCACGTAACTGTCGAGACCTGCCATCTGTCGCACATTCACAGTGAATACCTTATTCAGCGACAACGCCCACTGAGCATGTTAACGTCAGTGGCCTCTCTTTTTGATGTCTCACTTTCCTTCTTTCTCCCATTAAAAGGCGTGCACAAACACAACTCCCAGTGTCATTCGTGGAGTTTGTGCTGGTATCAGTTTGATCTTTTGATGACCATAAATGTTTTTTGTGTCCTTAATAAAGTTTATTAAGGACGCAATAAAACTCCATAGCATTCTAAAAAGCAACACTTTACACACAGGAAACTGATTAATGTTTCATAGAGCAAGATAGGCTTCATCATATTTTCCTCTTGATTTGTTTTTTGGGTAATTACAGACAGCTAAGCACGTTGAGCCGAACCTGACCCAGGCTGTGTGTGTGTGTGTGTGTGTGTGTGTGTGTGTGTGTGTGAGAGAGAAAGAGAGAGGGGAAGGACTATTGCACTCATTGTTTCTGTAACTTATTAATTACTTGTGAGCCCTGTTTTGCCATCCACTTGTTACATCGCTTAAATCTATGTCAAAACTTTAGTTCCGCATCACATTTAGTCCCTCGCGCCCCCCTTGCCCCACACACTTTGAAAACCGTTGGATTACACTTAGACTTCAGTAAAAATTCAGAAAAATACTGAACACCGGTAACTATTTAGCCTGAGACTGTTTGAGTTTGATGATTTATCAGATCCTGAGTGGTCGATCCAGATCGCATCGTTTTAAACATCAACAAAACCGACCGAATCAAAGTTACAAAAGTAGTACACATTGTCACACTACAACCATGTTACTATTAACATATATATTTTTCAAACAGCAGCTACATCTTGTGCTCTTTTCTTAAACACTCCATTAGAAGATGTGCTGTGTGCTTCTCATCAGAACCATGTGGCCCTATTGTTTATACCGTATATATAGATACGGGATATAGCATGGTGCTGACAGCCGGGCGGTGCCGTGCTGTGCCATCTGGATCCCCTCAGGTGGGCACCTCAGCAGGCAGCTAAAAACCAGCGAAGGGTCTTTCCGTTTGGGCTGAGGTTGCAAGCCCGAAGCCAGCATCATGACAGGCTCACAGGGCAGGCAGACAGGCAGAGTGCCAACCGCTAACCACAATAAGACAGATATTCCTGTTCACAATGTAACTAACAGCAGTATAAAGGCTATCAGTTTCCTCTTGTCCGGCGGGTGGTTGCAGCCGGTCGAGGTGCAAGTTACAGGGCGCTTTCCTGGTTTCAAAGTGAGGCTCAGGTGGATCACAACTGTGATCTGCTTAACGTGGATTGTTTTTTGAATAGGAAGAAAACTCAGACATTTACCAAGTCACACAATGACTATAAATTGTCCATCCTTCCCTTGTGACTCTGTATCAGATCTAACAGTAGGGGTTAATGCACAATGCTGACATATAAGAAAAATGGAGCTTCACTTCATGGAGCCAAGTGTAGCTGCTAACTAGGATGCTATTAAGAAGGAAAAATCATTTCAACCAACTCAACCTTCTTTTTTCAATATTGATAACCTCCTGGAGAAGAGACAGCAATGATTTTTATCCAGACTGTATGTAATCGACAGTTTAGCTAAATATTAACAATGTTATTTGAATAATATTAAAGGCAATTCTTACAGTTTTATCTATTACTAACAGGATGTGCAACAGCCTAAGTAATGCTCCTCTTAGACGAATGGTGCAACAAAATATTTATTGTTAAATCTTAAAAGTAGACAACGAGGTTATAATTCTCTCATACATAATATCATGGTATATATCATCATATGGTCCAGCACGCTATTTATTATTGTATGTTTGTACAGACACCACTGTTGCTGACAAGACAATGCCCAGGTGATGGATTTCCTTTGCTTCGGAATGGGCCTTTAGCTTGCGTTCTCAGAGGAGAAATATGGGAATAAGAGCACTGAATTGTGGCTTGTTCATTGTCCATCTTCTTTTGCTTTTGTTCTCCCTCTTTCTGTAGGGGTGTTTTCTGCAGGGCTTCTGTAGTAGTAAGTGGAGAAACTTAAAACGTGTCTGGCTTAAATCCACACACTGACCTATTCCCTCCACTCTTTGTTCAGCCCACCTCCCTAACAATGTGTAACCCCCTACCTCATTTCCTCTCGGCTTCCTGAAATGCAGGAAGTTGGGCGCTTTCGTCTATACCCCAGGTTGGAGAAAACTGGGGAGGGTGGAACCGTACCAAGGGTCACTGACACCGGCCATCTAGAGGGACACTCCCCGGGTTTGTGGCCAGTCTGCTTCCTGTGTTAAAAATGTGACATCACCACGAGTTAAGAAGAACGGCATTCCTCTGAAAATGCTTTAGGTGCAATTTTAAAGACATTTCTTATCACTCAAAACAAAATGTTAGCTTTCAACACTTATTTGTGACTGGTTTATGTGTCACACATATGTGATTGCATTACGTGGTGCTGCGCACTAGTGTCACAGTTAAACAGTGTGTGTGCAGCGTTAATAATCCACCTTCAGTTCTCCTCCACTGTTCTTTGCTTCTTCCCACACGCCTATCTTTTATTCAGCACCGTGTGCCACTTCCTCCTACATCATGGCAGTGTGTGTGTGTGTTTGTGTGTGTTCTTTGAGGCTCTTTAAGTGGCTCTCAAACACAAAAGGATTGTAGTTCAAAAGAGTTTGGACACAATGGCTGTGGTTCACATGTGTAACCTGTAGTGTACTAAAAGAGGCCCTGTGATCTGAGATATGCTCTGTAGTCATCATTACATAGTGGGTTTTAATGGCAGAACTATACTGAGGTTCAACCATGCTCTTTTTCATAAGGTTTTATACAGAAGCTGGTTGACCTTTTCTTCTTAATTTCCTCTCGTCCCCTTCTCCCAATCTGCTCTCATCTCTCTCTCTCTCTCTCTCTCTCTCTCCCTCTGTTCTATTTCCCTTTTTCATATCCTCGTTCATCCCGTCCCATGTCAGTTTTCTTGTATCGTTATCTCTCGTTTCTCTTCTCACCGCCTCTGCTGTTTTCTCCCTCTCTGTCAATCACATATAAAACCCGTCACTGTCATCCCTTCATTTTCAGCTCCTTTGACCTTTTTTCCCCTTTTCACCCTTTTCTCTGTCATTATCAGCTGGTCACTCTTCTTCTGTCTCTCTGTCTCTTGATATCTGCTTCTCCTTCTCTGTTTTAGTTTATCTGGGTGTTGGTGCCTTCTGACCCTTCCTATTTTACTGTGTGTGTGTGTGTGTGTGTGTGTGTGTGTGTGTGTGTGTTAAGTTTTCTTGCCTTTGGTGAGGTTTCAAAAGTTAAAGTCGTAGTCAATGATTAACATGTGATAATGCTTAATGTGTTTAAGGTTGTTCAGGATATTAAATTCTTCTTCCTTCACCAGGCCACCATACATTTTCCGCAACCTTGGAGATTTAATACCAATCTACTGTTCAAACAACAGTGGTTCTCTGTTTCATTAGCCCATGCTATGAACTGCAGGCTCAGAACACAGTGCAGGAATCAACCAAATCCCAACTCTGTTTTTGTCTATAATGTAATAGTAAACGCTCAAGTTTCTGCTCATGGGATTTAACCAGGGCAAAGAACTGAGACAACAACAAGGAAAGATAGTGTACAGCAAAAATGAAAATCAAAAACAGACTTCTCTTGGAACTTGGGATGGTCTTTTTACTATTTTTTTTGACATTTTACAAGCTTAACAATATATCAACTAATATAGAAAATGTCAATAGAATTTATCAAAAATCAAATAAAAAATTTGTACCACCAGTTAGCCAGCGGCAGTAATGCTATCTTTAGCCATCAGAGGTTTAACATGTGACGTGTTTGAATTTTTAAAAAAAACTTCAAAAATGACATTTCAAAAGGTAAAACATTGAAGATCAACCCCCCACTCAGATCAGCTGGTATTCTGTCTATAATGGAGTGGAATAGAAATTTGTAAGTGACCCCAAATCTTTGACTGGTAGTGTATCTGTTTTTATGTTTAACTCATTTTGTTATTTTCGTCATTTTGGACTGTCTTTTTGGACTGTCTTTTTGGACTTTGAAAGTCTGATGTTTTCTTTCACACGTCTAAAAACAAAACTAGGTCAAAACTTTGTTTATGGCTGGACTATGTGTGGTCACTGTGCTTAAAGGCCCCATGGCACGAACATTTCACTTTAAAGAGTTTTTTTTAACATTAATATGAGTTCCCCAGCCTGTCTATGGACCTCCAGTGGCTAGAAATGGTGATAGGTGTAAACCGATCTCTGGGTATCCTGCTCTGCCTTTGAGAAAACGAAAGCTCAGATGGGACGATCTGGAATCTTGCTCCTTATGAGGTCATACAGGGCAAGATTACCTTCCCTTTCTGCTGTAATTCTGCACCCAGGTTGAATTTTGGGAAAGAGACTTCAGATACGATATTAGGGGAGCACTACGGTCTATATAAAAGAGACTTCAGATACAGTATTAGGGGACCACTAAGGTCTATATAAAAGAGACTTCAGATACAGTATTAAGGGACCACTAAGGTCTATATAAAAGAGACTTCAGATACAGTATTAGGGACCACTAAGGTCTATATAAAAGAGACTTCAGATACAGTATTAGTGGACCATTAAGGTCTATATAAAAGAGACTTCAGATACAGTATTAGGGGACCACTAAGGTCTATATAAAAGAGACTTCAGATACAGTATTAGGGGACCACTAAGGTCTATATAAAAGAGACTTCAGATACAGTATTAGGGGACCAATAAGGTCTACATAAAAGCATCCAAAGAGCACCATGTCGTGGGACCTTTAATTTTGGCCAAATGTTAGTTGTTGATAGTCCGTGGTGGTGTCTATTGTGTTAATATAGATATTACATCTTCATCTGTACTGGGCCCTGTAGTTGTGTTATTTTGTTGTGTACTGAAGTAGCATATCACAGGACATGGTAAAGATAAATTTGAGATAAATAATCAAGGACTGTTTTTGTGTAATTAGTGTTACTTTGTTTAATAGACCAGACAAAGCAATGCCCGCTTCCTTCCGCCACCTATGTCAAGCAATTCTGAGGTTGCAGTGATCCTTTCAGCATGTCTTCTATTTCGATTTCTCAACGATATAGAAGGCATTTTATACATGATATAATTGATCTGATTCTGATAAATTGATTGAAAATCCATCCGCTGCTTGCCAACCTTTTCAGATGTTCCTCTGGAGATTGAAGTCACCTGATTTTTACATCCACTTTAGTCAGGAACACTCGTCATAGATTTAACAAGAGTTGGCCCAAATCAAGACATTAAGGACCTTTTATACTTTAAGTGTTAACACTCTAAACTAGGAAGGTGGAGGCTAGGGTGGGGAAGGCAAGCTTTGCCAGCAGCTGCAATGGGAGGCAGCATTGGTGCAGCAGGGACCAGTAGGGACAAGGGAGACATTGAAATGAACTGCTTTGAATGAATGAAGACATTTATTTCAGACATATCAAAAACAAAGCCAACTAAACATCAAAGAAATTAAAAAAAGCACAACATTTAATAAATAATAAGAAACATTAACAAACATAGACATGTGTCGATGGGAGAATGGCTGTGGTGTGTGACTGATAGAAATGTTGACTAGTGGGCATATGACTTCCATGTCGTGCATAAACTAATGCAAGCTTAAATATATTTATTTAGCAATAAACATCACTGCTGTTTGTAATTGTTTTTTTTTCCCCAAATTACATAGGCCTACTTGTTCCTCACATTTACTTGTGTCTGAAGAGAGAGAGTGATAGACAGGAGGCACACACACACACACACACACACACACACACACACACACACACACACACACACACACACACACACACACACTCTCCCCATGCTGCTAAGCCAATGCATTAAAAAGGTTAAAATGGGTGGCGGCAGCAGCAGCAGCAACAACATCCACCGTGTACTGAGGAAGTTAATCAGCTGATTTATGGGCCACAGCGGAGGTAAAAGTCTGTACCTGTCACACCAATACATTTTGAAAGGACACTGGCCAATGGGGAGACAGCAACACTGATGTCATCACACTTACTTGGGCCAATGCTGGACTTTTATCACTGAGTGACACAGGGACTGACCTCCTGCCATCTTCTTTTTCTTGTGATTTATTGCGTTTTTTATTGCCAACTACTTTCTAATCTGGTGGTTGTGACGAGGTGGTGTGTGTGTGGACAGACCCTGATCTAAAAGAAATCTTTTCCTGCCAGGTGGGTTTGCTTAGCACACAGATTTACAAAAAGCCGATTACACAGCGCTGGTGCAGCCAACTGACAGCTGTTTTTCCATTTAGTTCAGTCCGTTGCAATAGAGGACGTTAAACCCTAAAGCCAATCCCACACGTTTAACCTCAGAATGGAAGGTTTCAGTACACGATGTGGTTTAGTTATTCTGTGTTTTTATTGCTCACTATTCCTTACATGCTGATGGTTACTGTATATTATGTTGAATATCATTTTGTCCAAACAACTAGTTCATCTACTAAATCATATGTTCCAGAAGTGTAGCTTGGTGGTTGATGGTGTTGTTTGTGCTTTGAAATTAAACTCATTAATTCAAATGTCTAATTTGAATGCTGCTGCCTGTAAGACTAATATTTTGTTTCCTTATTTTTTCAGATCTGCCCATGGAGTACAACCCTTCAGATCATCCCCGGGCCAGCACCATCTTCCTCAGCAAGTCCCAGACTGACGGTGAGCGTTATTAGCACCTTGCATTTCTCCCAAACCCACTGTTGAAACTTTGACATTTAAGTAGGTCCAAATATGCAAAGGGATTGTTCGTAAGTGCGTTGAAAAATTGCAAGGTGTCTGCCCTTGCCATGTTAAAATATGTCTGGGGCCATTCTAGTATTAGGCACGCACAAGACTTGCGTAGATGAGGTTGATGTAGATAGATATGTTATGAATTTTTTTAATCTAGATACTAGACAACCAATAATATTGGGTAATTCTTTCAGGTAGTGTCACCTACAGATTCTAATGGCCTTAGCTTTTGGTTGATTCAATTCTTAGCACTCCAATGGCTGAAGGACCACTGCTGCAGCTTGAAATATGTCTTGTGCAATTGTAAAGCACTGTGAAATGAGGTAGGCCTCATCCAATACCTCGACCAAAATGCATGCAACAAGCACCAGTGTATTACCAAATATGCAAGCACATCATACAGTATATCCTTGGATACAATTGCACACAGCTTTCATGTGTAAATCATGAAACCTACAGTTACGTGGACATCTGTAGAAGGCATTAGACACACACATTTCAGTGATTTTTCACCAATTTGCATCTCGTTTGGACTCTGTGTTTTTTAATCAGTTGCCATTGATCCTCAAAAGCTCTGTTGAGAGAAGTCATTCAAAGAAAAGCATTGCCATATGTTGCAGATCGCACATTAAGCGAGAACGCAGTCTCTTTATGTTTTTCAAACTCATGCAAGTCAAACAATGGCACATGCCGCCTGCTTTGTGGAAAAGCAAGCTGTTCCGTGGATGCAGCGGATTTCAGATGTGGAACAAGACAAAAGTACTGTCGATCAACATCCTTTTATCCACCATAAAGGCTTGAGGCAGGCTCGTGTGGAAATGTTGTACCAGCTGCCTTTGTGTCAGATATTTTGAGTCAGGCAGCGAGGACTGATCCTGTAGCAGTCTGGAACCTTCAGAGGGACTTGTGATGAAGTTGGTTTCTGAGATTCACTTTAGCCATAATCCCTTTACTTTGATGCTTGATATTGTTCCATTTGCACCAACTGGAGAAACGCTGGTTCAGCTGGAGAGTGTGTAGCCAGGAGGTTGATGTATTGATCTGATATCACAGGTGCTGTGTTATTAGCCGTATCAAGCTCTTGTGAGAAGCTTTTCTTAACATATTGTACATAAATACTGATACAAGACGCAGAGACAACTTGGACTTTGTGTTTTTTCAGTTGCTGTGCCCAACAAGAGAGGTAAGCATACATATGTCTGGTCTCTAGGTGGATGGCACTATGCTCACTGTGTGTTTGGGCTTGACTTTTCATGTGGTGTTAAGCTTTCTTGTATTCTTGTACTTGATCTGTATCATTTTTCTGTTAGCGGGTGACGTGCCTTCACTGCTCAGCTGCTGATGTCTTTCTCTCTCTGTGTGTGTGTGTGTGTGTCTGTGTGTGTGTGCGCGTGCATGTCGGTCTGCACTGTGCAGCAAAAGAATTGTTTTCTTTACAGTAATGACACAAGACACATATTTATGCACTTAAACCTTGTGTTGTGCTCCCGTCAAAATTCAAAATCAACACTTTTTATCGATGTTTTTAACTTTTTCTTGCGATTTTGTCACGTTTTCTTTTTTTGAAGTTTTTAACACTAACACTAACTTATTAACTTTAGTTTTACAGTTATTTTTGGAATTTATGGTCAATAAACCTCATTTATTGAAATTATACTTAATGTTTGAGTTAGAAAAGCAGAAATTAGGAATTAGTGAGACTAAAATTAAAGGATGAATGTTGATGATAATCACAGACTGGAATTTGTCAACTTTTACTCAATACTATTTCAAAACCACTTTCATTTTTTTTCTTTTTCAAATGCTATAAAATTGAATAAGACGCACCAAAATTAATAAAAGTAGAGATTTGTACTTACCAAAGAGCGTTGTGTGGAATTAGTCATGTTATTTTGGGTAATTAAAAAGAACATTTATTTAGGAAAATGGGTCAATTTGACCCGAGGACAACATGAGGATTAAGAAAGCTTTTCTACAGAGGAAGTGTGAATGAAATGTAGGATTCAGCTGGGAGTATGAAGCTGGGATTTGACAGAAGCATCACAACAAATTGTATGAACAAAATAACAATGATACGATTTTCTTTTTTATTATTTCAGAAATCAAATGTAGAAATCACAGCGGTCAAGATTGGTTATTTTTCCACTGACAAAGTATGCAGCTCTAATCATGGCGTAAGAATCTACTGCTTTTTGCTAGAAAGCAGTGCACACAGTCCCGACTGCCCAGATGAAATGAAAGCACATGTGCATTAGAGCATGTGTGTGTCCGAGAGGTTCGAGACCGACAATGCCGGGGCGAGAGGCGGCAGCCAGCTCACTACGTCCCTGTATGTGTGATGCTGCGCTCTGCATCTGCTCCAGTCTGCTTTGCTAGCGATCTTTTTTCTACATCAGAGCGAACGTATAGACACCCGAGCGCTGACACACAGCTGTGTGTGCGTGTGAAACGCCACGCATTCTGTGAAGTGAGCTTCATAGAACTAACACATCCCCCACGTCCATTATGCAGAATAAGCATTCGTATGAACAAAAATGGAAACAATTTAACAATCGCTATGCTTCATTTAATTTGGATTCATGTTGGTCAAAATGATGAGTGGATTAAATAATGAACTCACGCTCATTCCCACATATTAAACCATCATTTCCAAAGTAGCAGGATTCTTTCATATTAGCTTGCCAAAATTGCCATGCTTTGTTTAATGTAATGTAAGACAGTTAGAGAAAAGAAACCTTCCCATTCAATATTTTCTCAAAGTAAATGGTAATGATAGAGAACCTAGAAACCCTGGATAAATGCTGCTCCCTGTCTGTGAGGGTGGTGTACTGCAATCATGCTGAGCTTGAAGTGTTGCTGCCTAACACCGCTCACACCTGTTCTCTCCTCTTCCTTTTCAGTTCGAGAAAAACGGAAGAGCCTTTACATCAACCATGTAAGTAAAATAAAGGACGTTGTGTATGATACATTGATAAGCAGTAGTGGATGTTACACAGAGGCTTAAGACCAGGAGGGTTTTTCCTTTCTTTTTCAACTCTCAATGATTTGGTAGTGTATTACAATTGTGAGTATTGTAACTGTGCAAATGGTGATTTTAATGTCTTGAATTTGTTTTCTTTGCAAGTTCACACACATTTCGGAGAACAAGGTAAAATCCTCCAAATAATCACTAAAGTAATCCAACCCTCTGATCATTGTCCAGCCCTCTTCAAACCACACAGATTCCACTCGTAGTCGTAGCCGTTTGTCATTATTTAGATTCAGTGACAACAATTTCATCACATCATGGTGTAGTGTCCATCTGTGTCCATTACTCACTCATGCCAAAGTGCAGCAATTGATCAAATATGCACTGAATCTCGACAAGAATAACCATAATTTAGAACTTGGAATTGCACAGTTGACACTAGAAAGCTGTGGTCCAGTTGTGTCAAATGCAAATGAGGCAATTTAAAAAAAGTTCATTAGGAAATGGAGGTTTGTGGCTCCTCTAAAGATGCACTCCACCATAAATGCCATCCCAGCATGCAGCCACGTCACAGAGGACAGACAGAATTAGTTTGTGGGCTCACTGTACAGGTGTCCTACTTTCCATGGCTGGTACAAGGCCTCTTGGCTGGTCCCAGGATGACTGAAATAGAGACTGATGTGTGTGTGTGTCTGTCTGTCTGTGTGTGTGTGGGAACTCCAGCATCATCCTGGCCCAGTGAGACGGAAGTACAGCTCATGTTCCACCATCTTCCTTGATGACAGCACTGTCAGTCAGCCCAACCTCAAATACACCATCAAATGGTAACTACAATACTGTTTTTGCCAAAGATAAATCATAATCTAATTTTCCATCTCTGTAATATAAGGAGGATAAATATTTTGGCTTATCTCCCTCTTTTGCTGGTTTTAGTTTAAAATGAATTGCAATGGCCTTTTTTGTCTTTACAGTGTCGCCCTCGCAATATACTACCACATAAAGAACAGGTATGTTACATCTTTTTATTCATTTATTAGTTCTTTTTGAGTTATTTGAATCTCTCCGTCTGTGGAAATTTCCAAATCTCACATCAATTATTAGCATCAGAGGTAAGCAGACAAAGATAAACTTCAACAGAAAGGAAATGGCCCCTATTGGCTTCAAAGCTTGTGTTGAAATGTCAGATTTGTTCAGTATGTGTCATTCTGTCCGATAACTGACTCCATATGAGCCTGAGTGAACTGGGCATCCTTCTGCAATAAACTGTGGTCTTGTAGAAATGTGTAAAGAGTATACAGTGGGTACGGAAAGTATTCAGACCCCTTTAAATTTTTCACTCTTTGTTTCATTGCAGCCTTTTTCC
>NC_048428.1:2528708-2555118 GCF_013103735.1 Etheostoma cragini | reverse complement strand
TGGAAAATGGCTGCAATGAAACAAAGAGTGAAAAATTTAAAGGGGTCTGAATACTTTCCGTACCCACTGTAAATCCTCTCTTTGTCTCAATTTACTATAACTGGTAGGAATCCCATGTACTGCTGCTGTTTTGAAGTGCAGATAAATCCACAAAAATGGCTTATTGGACAGGCAATCTGACGTCATAATTTAAATAATGTCCTGCCATCTGTTTTTCATTTCTATTATACCCTGATGTTCCTTCTCTCTGGTTGTCATTCCAGAGATGTCGACGGAAGAATGTTGTTAGACATTTTCGATGAGAAACTGCACCCGCTCACGGTGAGGCTTTAACTGAACATATACATCCATTACGTGAGTGCTGTAGAGCTGTAAAGACCCATCAGCAAGACAAACCACACATGCTGATGAGCAGCATAAACCCCCATAGATCAAATAGAGAGGAAATCTGTCTTGTAATCTTGGGGGCCATCTGGATCATTCACATGGATTTTAACAATTGCAGGGTTTCAATCCAAAAATGGACAAAACTACAAAACACTCTATTGAACATGAATACTCATTTGTAAGAAACGGTCGCAAAATTGCAGCGTGTGTTTCCATTTTTGGGAAACAATGCCGTCAGATGTTTTTATTCTCACTGCGTCTGTTATCTTCTGTTCTAGAAGTCGGAAATTCCTCCTGATTATGACAAACACGACCCTGAGCAGAAACAGATCTACCGCTTTGTTAGGACGCTGTTCAGCGCCGCACAGCTCACTTCTGAGTGTGCCATTGTCACGTTGGTAAGTGCATGTGTATGTCAGGAGGGAGTGTTGCCACCCAATTCTCTTTTTGCCCTCCCTACTGTCATGTGCTGTCTTCTTTCTATTGCCCTCCTTAGGCTGTTTGTACACATTTATATTTGGACCTTAAATGTCCCTCTTAAATCCTATGAAATGCTCAATATATCCCTCTATTGCGTCCCCACAAATGTGGGAGACCTGAACATTTTAACACACAAATTGTGACAGGATCAGTGCAATTTCCTTTCAGGATAAAGTTTGTCCGTGCCGTAGCAAGAACATAATCGCAACACCAGGTTCTCTCCCCGCGACTTCGGAAATCCCGCGCTGCTCACCTGTATTAAAAACAAGAACAGCTTCTCCCTCCCTTGTATCAAATTTCTTTCTCTATCTACTCCCATGACTCTTTTTTCTTCTTGCATTTGTTTTGTGTGCTTTCTCTTGTCACCAGACATAACAATTTATTTAGTCTAATTAGAAGTCTTTGTTTTTTAATCAGATTGTTTTTAGGCTTTATGTTATTTATTCAGGTATTGAAAAAAGACATGCATAGCCACACATTAAGATAGAATCAGGTTAATTTACTTGTGCGGTTTGTCCTATATTTCAAATTTATCTTTTTCCCCAACTTTTACCAGCCGCATCTGCCTAGAAACATGTCTTTCCACACTTTGTCGTGCCGGCCAACACGTGTGTCCCCAGGGATTCGGGAGTGCAGGGTTAACATGGCTGGCCTGGTGGCCTCGTATTGAATTGCTCTGCTTCCTGACAGATGCACATATGTGTGAACTGCATGCATGGGTGGGCCCTTGTGTGTCCGAGCAGTGATGGGAAAGCAAGCACAATGACGAACAGTGTCTATATTGTTTCTATGTCTGTGTCCATGTACAGGCGTACTCTAAGAACTCCCTGTGCGCGCACACACACACACACACACACACACACACACACACACACACACACACACACACACGCACACACACACACACCACCACCACTACAGTCTGGCACATGGCCTGCCTCTTCCAGTCCCCCAGAGTAATGTCTGGCATGCCATCAGTAATTGAATAGGGCTGTTGGCTGGTGGTTATGGGGTTAGCTTAGCTGACACAGCTAACTTTAGACAGGGGAGTCTTCCTTCCCTTCCCAGTAGTCACATCGCAGGATAGGAAATGGAAACGCGTCTCTCTGGGATGTACCCCCACAACATCTTCTTTTGTAAAGACAAATCATTGTTGAAGATTTCCAGTAGAAGGTACCAAGAACTAGGGTGGGAATCACCAGAGGCCCCACAATACGCTATTATCCCAATACTTACATCACCATACCATATTATTGGGATTTTAAACAAGTTGTGATATTCTACAATGTATTGCAATGTATTGCCTTTGGTACGTTCCTTATCATCCTGATATGCTCAACTACTGATTAATCAACCTGGCTTACCTTTCACTATCTGGATAGCCCTGCTGGTAATATATATTACATGAAGAGTAGGAAGACCCCTGTACACCATTAACCCCGGCTCTGTATACTACCGATTATCGCAGCAGAATGTGTACTAGTTGGTTGTTTAAATGCACTTTTTGTTGATGGTTTGGAGTTTAAAACTTGGATCCTGACTAATATAACGTAGTAAACAACCACCGGTCAGGAACCTGGCTTCCCATTCTGATGAATAATAGATTTGATGGAACGTACTAAGCATGCTGTTTAATCCCAAACATTTTCTTATTTCAATGTGTAGTCTAGTTGGAACATCCTCTGTATCAGAAGCCTGTCTCTGAGGTTAGTTTAACCTTTGAGCTCCATGGAGACCAGTTTTCTCCCTCTTGCACCAAACCTCATCTGTCGGCCCAAGAATCCCAAAACTAAATCATCTGTGTTTAATGTGGTTACACAGGGCTACTGTTTGCCGACCACACACTGCCTCTGGATTCTTTGCTGTGCTTGTTTGTGTAGTTTTCTCTCTGTGCTGTTGCTTTCATATTGCTGAGCATGTGGCACGGCTCTTATTTCATGGGGGCTTTCTTCGATGTGTGCTGCCCACTGCCAGATGAGTGTATATGTGGTGTCTGTTGGCAGACTCTGGGCCACAACAGAGATAGGTTAGCCCTTCCTGCTGGCACATAGCCCGACCCAGCATGATTTGTACAATTAGCCACCTGAGCTGTGCGTTTGGGCATGTCAAACCAGGCTGCAAAATAGAATGAAAGTATAGTCTTTTCAGTTCTTTTTCTCAACCTCTCCCATCTCTTTACCTTTCTTTTTATCCAAATCACAAGGTTCCATTTCATGTCTCGAAATTAGACGGTAATAATCATCTAACACAAGTCTGGGATTCTGTTTAGGTCTGTCCCATAATACTGACAGTTCTGCCACAGTGCTGATTCAGACAGTCGAATGCACAGTGTATTCTCTGCCCAAAATAAATTTAAAAAAAATACAGTGTCTCTGCAGGCCAGATTTGTTTTGTCAGACTTGTCATCTGAGATGACAGGTTTCAAAGCTTTAAGCTACAGTAACTGGTCTAAATTCAGTTGAGCCTGCAGTACATTTTATTCATGGAAAAGGTAAAATGTAGTTCCTAGCCTAGGCGGGGGGAAATTGCTTATTACAAGAATAACATTTATTGTTTGTATTAGATAATTTCTGTTTCAAACTTTAACAAATGACATGTTCAGAATGTCTGCTTACTAAATAAAAGCACCACAATCATACTGAAAACTAAAAGTAAATGTTAAGAAAGAGAAACAAAAAAGGTGAAAAACCAAAAAAGGTTACGTGTGTATGTTTTATTACATAGAGAGGCTGTTTATACTTTACTGTACAAGGGAAGACATTCACTGTATTAATTGGTAGTGTGTGGTGATATTAGGTCTATCCCACATATATATTAGGGCTATCCCAAATACACAAATAACCAAATAAACAAATAGATTTAAGTTCAAGTTTATTGTCATATGCACCTTAGTACAGAGTACCACAGCAATGAAATACAATATGCCCATAGCACTTTCTCAGCACCAGTAGAGCTAGTCCAATACCATTTTGTATCTTGTATAACTTGTGATACTGAGTACTGATCTGATACCAGTGTGTCATATATGTTATAACAACTGTTTACCACTATCCCTGTATGGATGTGATATGATTTTAATCTTTGTTGTCAGTCTGGCTCAGGTTAAACTCTTTGTGAAATATGAACAAACACAAACAATGAACGCCACAGAACTTTCTTTTATCATCCAGTTTGTCAGTCATAATGGAAAAAGAACATAAATAAACTATGTTAAAGGTGCTCTAAGTGATGTCACACGTTTTTTAGGCTACAACATTTGTTGTCACATAGAGCAAACATGTCCTCACTACTGCTAGCTGCCTGTCCCCAGAACACACTGTAAAAATCATCTCCTCACTATCTGCTAGCTGACTGTCCCCAGAACACACTGTAAAAAAACATCTCCTCACTATCTGCTAGCTGCCTGTCCCCAGAACACACTGTAAAAAAACATCTCCTCACTATCTGCTAGCTGCTTGTCCCCAGAACACACTGTAAAAAACATCTGCTCACTATCTGCTAGCTGCCTGTCCCCAGAACACACTGTAACAACATCTCACTATATGCTAGCTGCCTGTCCCCAGAGCACACTGGAAAAACATCTCCTCACTACTGCTAGCTGCCTGTCCCCAGATAACATACTAGTAACATGGAATAGTTGGGTCTTTTGTAAATTATAGAGGGTTGTCCAGTTTCCTGAGATAACTCTTGTTATGATTTACAGTATGAATAAAATTGAATTGAATAAGACTAGTGTTGTCAGTTAAACGCGTTATCACCGGCGTTAACGCAAACCCATTTTAACAACGTCAATTTTTTTCTTTTACGTTCCTTTTGGCCGAGCAGACTTTGTAGTATTTTTCACACACTGTTGTAACAACTAGTAACATTAGAAAAACTACAACACCACACTAGATGTAGCTAGACCGGGGGGAAAAAACAACAACGGGCATGCCGCACACACTCCGTTTGCCCCCCCACCCCAAATTGTCAAAGCCAGGTAGCTGCTGTTATTTCTTTCAGAAATAAGAGGCTGGGTTAATGAGCGTCTGGTGAATAAAGAGCAGTAGCCTGATTGCTCTGTTCAAATCAAACTTGAGAAAAAGAAAGTAATGCAATGTTGTTTTCAATTAAAAAAACATTTGCACAAACCAAGCCAATCTACTTTTCCATGTTGTTAAGAGGGTTAAAATGAGAAGAAACTAATTAATTTGACAGCACTAAATAATACATTGTATGATAATACACAACAAGCTTTTTTTCATGTGTTGTTATGATGCATTCATGTAAGGTAAGATAGCCGAATCCACAGGGATCTTAGTTTTGTGTATCATTTTGAAAGCTTTTTATGTGATAAACAATTTTGTATTTTGTAACATAATAACAGTAACAAAACAAAATATTGCTTGCACCAGTTAACAATATTAACCTTAACTTATTGGATTGACCCATCTGTAATTTTGAATGTTAAGAAGTGGAAAAGATCAATATTTCTGAAATATTTAGACGTGACATCTCTTTGTCCAAGGTGTATTTGGAGAGGCTCCTGACCTACGCTGAGATCGACATTTCCCCCGCCAACTGGAAGCGGATCGTGCTGGGAGCCATCCTCCTGGCGTCAAAGGTGTGGGACGACCAGGCGGTCTGGAACGTCGACTACTGCCAGATTCTCAAGGATATCACTGTGGAGGACATGTGAGTTGCACTTGCTGCATACACATAAAATACAATGCACACACAACCGACAGATCTATCAGGCTGAGGTCAGTTACCACTAAATGCCAGCAGCTGCTGCCAGTGGGTATTAGCATACAGATGGCTCATTGACAGTATTTTGTGTCTTATTTTGTCTTATTTTTACCTAGATCCACTCACTTTGGCAAAACAGTAATTATCAAGCATAAAATGGGTTAAATATAATAATGTTTCAGTGTTGATGAAGGTGGCATTAGATGTGTTTTATTATTTCTGCACTAAAAGCGTAAGCCATTATAGCAAGCTTTGTCATTTTCATTGCATAATCTATTGCAAGCGAGCCAAAATAAGTTGGCTACAGATAAATTACAGATAAATAAATGAACTTAATAACTTGGTGGTTGAATTTATGTGTGAGATAGATGTTAAATGCTATAAAATAAAAAGAAATTATGGATTGTTTACAAGTTGTTTCAGATCTAATGTGTGTTGTTAACCCTAACCTGATACACCGTCTCAGCCATTGTTATTTACCGTTCCTCTTAACTACTGTCTCCGTCTTAACACCCCATTTAGTGACTAACATTTAGGGCCTTTCTATGCGGAGAATGTTGTGTGTCTGGGGGGTCAGCCCTGGTTCAAGAAGTGTCTAGCCTCTGCCCAGTTTGCCTGACACCCTGCCCAGTCTGGCTTTTGTTGCGGCTCTTGGACTGGTCCCAAAAAGGCAGCCATACAGATAGTATGGTTCCACATGCTGTCATGTCACCAAAATAGAATTAGGGCAGGTTTATTAGTTCCTTACAAGCTGACGTAAGAGAAATATATGGCTTTTACTGTCACCCTCTGTTACAAATTAAATGAATATTGCCGTGTGTAAGACAGGGAAGGAGCATCTTGAGCATGAGAACCCTGCACTCTGTCCTGTATACCACATCCGCCTTAAATCCGCAGGAATCTCGGCTGGATTATTCTGAGAGGGAACCCAGGGCTACGGACGTGTTGTCGCTGCTGCCACCTCTGACCTCTGCTACATTCACACTTGTCTGCACCCGTGGCTGTATATTCTTGTCCTTGGGCTCCGATTTTTACAGAGCAGTCACTGTAATCCACCTGTTTGGGACTCTTTCCAGTGAGAGGAGCCCATCATGTGTTTCTGCCGTGCTCCCATATGTCATTTTACCAGACGATGACTCGGTGATTAACCAGACATTGCCACAAATGATCAATTTTAGTCATTTTGAATCCATTCTCAGGAACATAGAGTGCTGAATAACCCTTTTCACCCCCAACAAGCACACGCTGGATGTGAAATAACTGCAGGGAACACAGGGAAGAATTGTGAGGAGCAGAGAAAACACTAGATAAGACTAGAATAGCTGAATGAGTGCAACTGCGAGATAAAAAAGAAGCAGCGTTATTAGGCAGATCTTGGCTACAGTGGAGTCTAAATTTAGCCCGTTTGTTGCTGCATGCCTGTAAATGTGTGTGGGTGGGGAACAAAGGCTCAGAAAAAGAGATGGAAAGTACTTCTTATGCAGGTTACAATTCAAAATGGATCGGCCATGACTGAAGATAAACAGATGAAAGCGTCTGTCAGTGCGCCGGGGAAGGGATCACAGAGCTGTGCTGCATCAGGCAATGCATTACAATAGCATTTTCAGGATGTGGGATTAATATTCTTTTTTACACAAAATGCTCAGAGCTCTTTTGCTGAGATATCACTCTTCTTCTTCTTTCAGTGTGACGAAAGGCTTATGTTTGGTGGGTGTACTGGGGATTTACTTGGTGCATGCATATTGATACTATACATGTGAAAATAACACCCACCGTCTGTGTGAGGTGATGGATTTGCCAGGATGGTTTCACCCCCTCTCGAGTGTCTTTCTCTCCTCTTCAGGCTCTCTATACAGAATGTTTTTGTAGAAAGAAGATTTCCGAGATCTAATAAACTTTATTTATGGTTCCTAGCTAAATATGTGATTATTTTAAGCTTGTCAACTCACACATCCTCGCTCTCTCTCTCTCTCTCTCTCTCTCTGACAAAAGGAATGAGCTGGAGCGTCAGTTTCTGGAGTTGCTGCAGTTCAACATCAACGTGCCGTCCAGCGTCTACGCCAAGTATTACTTTGACCTGCGCTCCATGGCTGAAGCCAACAACCTTAGCTTCCCCTTGGAACCCCTCAGCAGGGAGAAGGCCCAGAAACTAGAGGTGAGTAGTACACATGCAAAAACAACTGGGAACACAGTTTGATTGCAGTTCATACCGAAAAAAATGAGAAAAATCCATCTTAAAATCTGAACCCAATTTATTGTGGACTGTTAATGTGGAATACAATGAACTGAGGCCATTTGGCTAATTAGTACTTAGAGGTGCCTCAGCTCAGTACACGTGCAAAACCCAGGCGGCAGATCCTCTGCTGGGTGAAGGACGGGGTGTAGGACGGTGTTGCTGTGTAATTAGCTTTAGCAAATGTGTCTTCCTCCCTACCCCTCAGCAGCCACGACGCAAATGCATCATTGCCTGCTTTTTTTCTCGGACCTAAAGACTTTCTGTTTGACCAAAGTTAATCATTTTAATACTTTTTTATTTTCACAGCAGGAAAAACACAGGTGTAATTAATACCAATAATAATGGCGAGCAATTGCTGCCATTCATGTCCATGCTTGATAGTCCTAGAAGCCTGCGAGCCGCCAAAGATACGCGCCAGGTCTATTTTATAAGCCGCGGGGCGTTCGGACAGCCGGGCAGGAAGTAAAACAGCAAGACGATCCAGTCAGTTTACCAAAAGACACCCCCAATATCATATAGTGTCCTTGGACACCTTGGACAAGATTCATCTTGGAGGTAGAAAAACATAATAGACAGCACAGATCTTTTTCATAAAGACAACAACAGACAAAGGACGAAGCAAAACCAGGACGCAGCACAGACGTGCCCAGTGGAGAATCTCAGTTAGTTTTACCTGTTGCTGTGCATGTTGTCTTACTCCTAGAGCTTCCTTACACTTAATAGGTTGCAGGGGTGGGCAAAGTAATCGATTCATAGATGCATCGTGATTCTCTCTAGAACGACTCAATGCTCAATTCTGAATAATTAATAATTTTTTTTATTGTGTTGATTTTCATTTGAAAGTTACTGTCTCAAGACATGTACAATTTAGAAAACAGAGTGACTGAAAGAGGATGGGATAATGGACAACAACTTTAGTTTATGCAAGAGTGCAGAAAAAAAACACAAAATTGGCCAAAAGGAAAGAAAAATTAAATTTGTATTGATACACATGATCTATTAAGACATACATTAAATAATTAGGCAAAACACATAAAGGCTGTTGATCTACTTTATCACATTACATTGGACCACCTCATGTTTCATGTTCTAAAGAGCCAATTCTCCACCTCTAAACATGACTCAGCCTCTAACATATACAATCACTGTGAGAGAAGGTGACTCAGCATGTTTAAGGCTTAAGCGTAGAATGACTACACAATAAACTCCTCCGTAGACAAAACATTTCTATAAAACTTGTGTGTGACGAATACGGTATATGTCCAAATCTATGCTTTGTGTAGCTGCTTTGTCTTGGCAGTGATTAGTAACAATTTGTAAAATTACACGGGAAATGTACATAAAAGTATTGTTGCATCGAGATGCATCAATAATCGGTTTAGAATCAAATCGTTGGCCACTGAATTGGAATCGCATTGTGAAGAGTCAAACTGTCTGCTGTGAAAAAAGGGTATTTATTTTTAACACTACAATGTGTATTTAGATTGTTTTGGTTCACACAGCGCAGTAGTTTCTCCCTAATAATGATTTTGCTCCCAGATCTGACAGGAGAGTCATTTCTGTTGTGTTTAATCTTTCAGGCCATCTCACGGTTGTGTGATGACATGTACAAGGACTTGAGGAAACAAGCCAAGAAGCGGTCAGTGAGCGCAGACAACCTGACGGTGGTGCGGTGGTGTCCAGCCATCATTTCCTAACACTGGCCGCCTGTAGCACGGAGCTAGACCTGTCAGACATACTGTACTGTATTTCTGCCTGGCAAGCAGGCAAACCAGGTGGGCAGCACTCCTGTGGATCAATACACCAAATACACACACTCACACACACAATGGGGCACTTTTACAAGTGTGATTGCACCCTCTCTGGTTGTTGTACATAAAAGAAGTCCCACTGGCTGCCTGCATTGAACCAAACAGAGCTGAGCTGAACCAAACTGAAGTGTGTGAGTGAATGTTGTTGAAGTAAAGACCTTGCCGGCAGAAGAAGAGGCCAAACAGAAATGCAGCTGGCAATATATGAGAGACTGTGTTAAGTTGGGAAAAAGAAATAGGAACAAGCTTAATGCGAAAAACAACAGACAGCGGCGACAACATAATCCTCAGAGGCTTCACTCGCTTGTACGGTTGATTGAGGGAGGCCGTGTACATTCCTTTCATTTTAATCTTCTGGTTCAGTCACTTTCTTAGCTGAAGCGTGAGATGACTTTTCTTTTTGACAGCTTACAGGCACATTTAAAATGTAAAATATCCTCAATTTGTTTCAATGTTTTGTTGGCGTCTATCTGTTCTTTTGCATTCCCACCTGGCAGAAACCTCTGCGAGCAAGTCCAAGCGTATACACTGGAGAGACATGTACATTCCGCTGTTACATACATTTGACTGGACCACATATCATCGTATTCATTTATATTGTAGCCATGTAAGTAAAGTTCTCAGTCAGAGCGCTAACACTGAAAGCTCAGTGTTTAGCTCAAGGGCACTTTGAAACAAACTGGGAGTTCAACTATTACAGTTTCTCCTACAGCACGGCCGGCCGGCCACCCTTCAGATACAGCTATTCCCTTAAAGCAATATCCATGCATTTGCTTTGTTGTTGTAATTCAATACGACAAAGCATGCATACTTGGGAAAAGACAGACTGGAAGACAGTGGTCCACTCCTCACGGCCAGACGTGAGACATACTGTAGAGTTTATGTTGTACTCAGTTCACTGCCATTGTCCTGACCTATGGTGCCTGTAATGAGCTAGTTTAACACCTCCCCCCTTTCTACTGGAGGAATAGAACAAATAACTGAGGTATTTTGCTTATTCTTTAACATTTCGTGTGGTTTTTCAAGCTTACAAAGAGACAGCACAAATTAAAAAAAAGACATTCAGAAGCCACTTTAGAACACATGATTTTCCAGGGTTGTTTTGTGTGGTTCTGAAGAGGACCCAAACGAATGAAAAGCATTACGTGACGATCCAAACACCACTTACAAAAAGATAGATTGTACACATTTGGCAAAATTGTCTCTGTACAGTGTAAATACCATAGCCGGTGTGCAAAATCTGTAGACTGAGGTCGTACTGTTAAAAAAATGATGTAAGAATATGTATATGGGATCAGTTTTTCCAGTACACGAGGGTGATGGTTCAAATGTTGGATTCTTTGTTGCTATGACAAAAACCCAGTAAAGACAAAGGTGAAGTATTAAGAGTTAAATGGGAGACACCACTTTTTTCCGTTTTCTTGTTACAATGTTTTTCCTTTCCAGAAAATGCCAAGTTATTATGTGTTACATACTGTTTATCCTATAATAGAAGACAATTCAGGCTTATTCAATGATTTGTTGTCATTTTTAAGATTCATGTTCTTAACCCTTGTGTTGTCTTCCCGTCAAAATTGAATATAAACACTTTTGTTGCGCTTTTTATTGATGTTTTCTTTTTTTTTTTTTACATATTTGTCAGTTTTTTCAACACTTTGATGCTTTTTTCTCAATGTTTGTCACTTTTTTCACGTTTTCAACACTACATAACACTAAGTTATTAACTTTAGTTTAACAGTTATTTTGGAACTTATGGTCAGTGAAATTCCTCATTTAGCGGAAATTATACCTTAAGTTTGAGTTAGAAAAGCAGAAATTAGGAATTATTTTGACTAAAATTAAAGGAATGTGTGTTGATGGATATTCACAGACTGGAATATGTCAACTTTTACTCAAACAAAACCAATTCAATTTTTTTTTCAAAGTCTATAAAATTGAATAAAACAGCCCAAAATGAATGAAAGTAGAGACTTGTACTTGCCAAAGAGCGTTGTGTGGAATCAATCATGTTATTTTGGCTAATTACAATTGGGAAGTTAAAAAGAACATTGATAAGGGAAAACGGGTCAATTTGACCCGAGGACAACATGAGGGTTAAGCGATGATGCTTGTTTCTAATAGGCCCCCGTTAATGACAAACTGTAGGAAACGTTTGTCAGGAAAAATTACAGTATAACTGAATACATCAATAAATAGTATTGTTAATAACGTCATTTAAACAAAGAGTCTAACCTCCAAAAAATCAGTCAAACTTAATTAGTTTTTTAATCTTTCTCTATATTTATTTTTTGGGTCTTGGCACATATTACATCATTAATCTAACCTGTTTTCTCTAACGGTAGGTTTCAAAACAACAACATTTCGGTTCACTCTTGCTAAGATTGAATGGAGACAAAATTCGCTCTGATTGGGCGAGATGAGAGCGAATCGCCGACGGGAGAAACACAAAGTTTAACTTTATTCAAATGAAGACCACTGGAGAACCAATCAGGTCCGCGTGTTTGTGTTCGGAGGCGGGAGTTACAAAAAAGTCTGACCAAGATGGCGGAGGTTAGGCTTTATCATGAAAATGTGTATGTGATTAAAATGTTTCTACATGAACATTGGTACTTTAATCAACACGAATTGTAATTCATATGACACACAAACGTAGTCAGGGCACTTACACCACTGAATAGACCACTGTAGATGGACTTTTCAGCTAGCCGACAGGCTAATTGCTAGCATGTTAGGACATTGGATTTCATTGTAGCCTAGCCAGGCAGCTAGCTAGGCTACTTGTGCATTTGTTTTATTGCATGTTTTAATAGCGAACATTGACGCTTGTAACAAAACGGTTTGTTGTTTATATGTCACACAAACTTTAACAGGGCAAATATATTTCACTGTAGATGTTAGCCAGCCAACTGGTCAACCGCTAGCATGCTCGGACATTGCATTTCATTGGAAGCATAGCAATGCAGCTAGGCTGCCTGTTGTTTTCGGCACCGCGCCCCCAAGGCAAAATTTGCGAGGTGATTTGCTGTGTGGAACCCTACCGTAAGCAACAATTCCTTCTGAAGATGATGTTTTTACACATTGGCAATTTTGCAATTGCAATGACGATAGTGTGAAAACACCATCGCTACCTTGTTAGCCGGTTCCTGATTTTAGTGAGTGATAAGTGTGCAGTGCCGTGAGGCAATTCGTTAAATCGCCGGTGGCTCGTCGTCCGTTTTTTCCGCTCACAGGCGCCAGAGAGGAGCGAGACCACGCCCATTTAACTCAAAAGAAGTCATATAACTGTTCCTATGACTCTCAAGCTGTTCAGTTAGGGTAAATTAAGCTGAAAAAAACTGCAATGTTCCCCTTTAATACATCCATGGCCTTTCATTTGCAGTTAAGATTGCACCACGGATACACACACAGATCTGCAAAATATGTCCAAAGACTAAACAAGTGGAAAATAAAAAGGTTTGTTAGAGGAACGTCGTGAAGCTTCTTTAACTAAAGTATTATTTATTGATGTATTCAGTTATATCTTTGACTTTTCTGATAACCTTTCACTAGGGCTGGGCAATATATCCGTATAAATTGATATTGTGAAATGAGACTAGATATTGTCTTACATTTTCGATATCGTAATAAAGTGTTGACTTTTCTTGGTTTTGAAGGCTGCATTACGGTAAAGTGATGTCATTTGAACTCACCAGACAGTTCTCGCTGTTCTATTTTATGACTCTACCCACCTTATCATCATATCCACATTACTGATGATTATTTATCTAAAATTAAATTGTGTAGCACAAAGAGTCAACTCTAAATTAATGTCGTAATATTGATATGGAGGTATTTGGTCACAATTATCATGGTATTTGATTCTTCTATATCGCCCAGCTCTACTTTTTACAAAACATTTTGGGCTTCAGTTATTAATAATTGAAAACTGTCACTGTCATAAACAAATCACTTCCTGATTTGCTTGTTTCTTGAAATTTCTTAAACCATAAATATGAAAATACAGTAGAGGGTAAACCATAAACAACACTGAGTTTAAGTCATTCTAGTGAATTACTTAATGAATTGTCCACACATGTGGTGAATAAGTAATGTTTTTATTTTTAATTTTGTATGCATTTTTCTTCATAACACAACGTTGTCAGATGAAGGTCCAAATTCAAACGTGACATCACGTCAGCCTACCCTCCTTCAAGCCTCCAGCTTGTTGTGTGCATTGTGTGCGTTTGTCAAGCTACTCGAGAACCAGTCAGTCCGACAGCTCAGTGAGATTCCCAACCCGGAGCAGCGGGTGTGAGAAGGGACAGAAGTCGTGGAGGAATGAAGGACGATCCTGTTGGGACGTGTTTCTCTGACCCAGCCCGCTTGCACATGAAGTATATAAAACGTTGGAAAGAGAACTGTTGTTTTGCATAGTGCTTTGAATGAGTGAAAAATAACGTGCAAAAAGTATCTTTAGGAAAGTAACGTCACTGAAGTTGCTGTTGTGAGTTCAAACTGTTAGAGGTCTTCAAAGATTGTATATCCTATTTATTGTATGTGTGTATGCATACAGCCCAGTCTACTGTTTTCTAGAGCCAGAAGTGGATGCCATGTGGTCAAGTCCTAAGGTGGAAAATGTACTCCCGACAGCAAAGCATGGGCCTGTGGCGTCCTGTCGGCTTGTTCCGCGTGTCATAGCCTTGTGCACTGAACTCTACCTCTGCATAGAGTTTTCCTTTTCTCCGGATTTTTCTTCCTCTCTTCAATGACATTTGTTTGGATTTCACACATTCAGCTTTGATCACGATGATTCCCCGTGCTAACATCAGTCAACTGCTGTAGCTGGGACCCTTTTCGGTTGTTTTTTCATTCATTGATATTTACAACATGTGCTGTATTTTGTTATTGTCATTGTGTTGCTTTTGTGAGTCATTCTGTTCTCAGTGTGCCAAACTCAGATCTCTCTCTTTTCTTTTTCTCTGTATGTTTTCAAATATGATTTAAAGAACTACTCGCAATTCTTCTCTTCTAAAGCAATGTTTAGAAAAACCTGTGCAAGAATTAAACTTTAAACCCTTGCAATAAACCCAGTGTATGTTTCTTGTTTAATCTAAAGGATCAGTCACCAAATACACACATTTTGTACACACGTCACATGTCTGAGATCTCAAATCATCATTCTCAGTGACATCCCAAGCGCTTTTCACGCCGCTATCACAATATTCTGATATGTACTGTATTGTACAATACAACGATGTGACTCAGCAGGGTTTCTTCTGTCACAAGGAACCATTGAAATGGTTTAGAGTAAGTGGTAATACAGAGATTACACTGCCATATTGTCACCGAGGGACACATATAATCCTCTGTGATAGCTTCAATTTGCATTTCAATCGCTGCTCTGGTAATTGCTGTACAAGTCAATTCGATGCAATGAAGAGGTGCCGTGAGCTTTTAGTGAGAGCACTTGCTAAACAACATGTACCACATTTGAAATACTGTACACAGACACACAACCACACCTTCGCAGCAACATCTCTTGTGTTAATGACGACACACAGCTTAAAATCACTCACACAATCACACAAATGATTCTGTATGGCTGTCCTTTCAGAGAATTAAAGGATGTCCAGCTTTATACTCTATGCACTGTGGTAGAAATATCACTGGTAAAGATCCTCGGTAGGCGGACCGCTATACTTCAGTACACTAAATAATTAGTTTTTGTTTTGTTGTTTAGGCAAAATGTTGCCAATAACCTCTTGGGAACTGCCAAGGTGCTCTTGAGCAAGGCACCAAACCCCACCCCCAACCACCTGTTCAGCAGTCGCAGCCCCCCCCACTCTGACATCTCTCCATTAATGCGTGTATAGGACCTGAGCATGTGTGTGTGTAATTCAGGCCAGTGTGTAATAAAAAACTGAGTGTAAATTGTAATTTCCCCATAGAGGATCCATAAAGAGTAAAAAAGAAATTTAAAATTAAAATTCACACATCCAACGGACATGGAGCAATGTTTGCACTCACTTTATGTCAGTTTTGGGTTTCAAAACATACTCCGCTTATTTAACCAGATAACTTCTAACTTGTGTGAGACTCAACTAAAACATTAAAGTTAAGGCCCAATAAAACCAAACAATTAGCTCAAAGACGCTAACAGTGAAAAACATCTTCACAAAAATGACATCAGTTATGCTATACTGTACAACTATGCAAATTATTATATTCCTTAATTGTATAAAAGCAGGTGATGTGTTTGTAGAAACCTTTAGAGGGGAAACAACGTGTTGTTGCGGGTCATTCCTCAATCAGTGAAATAGAAAACAGGAGCGCCTTGTTTTCATGAAAGCAGGAACTGGTCTCCCCCAAGTAGTAGGGAGGGGAAACTGATCGATAGATGACACTGTTAGAAAGTTGCTGTGCATATATGTGAGCTTGTGTGAGCTAATTGCCAACTCAATATGTTGCTAATACTGTAAGTATCTTAAAGTAGTTATTTACTTGTTATTGAGTATTCTTGGAATGGTTGCACCTGTTTAGCTCCCCCTGCGCTTACTTGAGCAGATGGTATGTTCTGGTTTAAATGAGGCTGAGGCTGAGGAGGTGGAAGTGGAAGTGGCAGTTAGGGTGGTGCTTTGCTGTGGGATTTGTGTTTGGGTTTTACCATACTTTACTTTAGCTGGACATTGTTGTTGTTTCACCCTCCTGTTGCCCTCGGGTCAAATTTGACGCCTTTAAAAAATGTGAAATCAGAAATATGGGGTTCTGTTTAACAAAATTACCACAAAAAAATGTATTGGATTCCATTCAACGCTGTTTGCAAATACAATTAATCACTTTCATTCCTCTGATCTCAACTGTTGGACAAAAAAATTCATAATTTCTGTTTTTTTTTAACTCAAATATTTGGTCTAATTCTACATATATGAGGGTTATTGACCATGAATTCCAAAAAGTAGTGTAAAACTTGTGGTAGTATGGTGGTGTTAGGGAAAACTAAAAAATAAGTCTGAAAAAGGGACAAAAAAGTCAAACGTTTGTCTGTTTTTGACCCGGGAGGACAAAACAAGGGTTAAATGTATTTGTTATGTTGTTTTAGGTATAGCCCCGTTAATAAACCGCTGCCCTTACTTGCTCCAAACACTCCATTCAAATATTTCCAATGCCACATTACATCTACCATCCTTATGCAATGCCAGCACCACAGTGCTCATGCACATGAATTGCAGGTGTAAGTTATTTTCTGTTCTTTGATATCATGACAAAATCCAATTTCACACAGAATCCATTATAAATTTCCAATATTAGCTTTGCCGTCCAAATTTGAAATCGTCTTAATCTGGTTCTAGTTGATCATAATATTAAAGCAAATTCCTTTGTACTGAGTACTGACTTCTGAAGAAGTATTACCTGATACCCTTAATGAATGACTACACAGTAGGTCCTGATCAGTCATAAACTGGCATCAGCTGTGGGAAAATACAGTTTATAACCTACTAACATTTATTGGGTTCTAATCCACAGTCTGTACATGCTATCTTGATTCGTCACTGGAAGATGCAGCAGCTTGTATTTAATATGGTATAGATAGTGCTTATCATTGTGCTTGGGAACTAATTACAGCAATTTAGAGTGAGTAAACCCAGAGGCTTGTTCCTCTCCTGTAAGGACGACCGGCGGCACCAAAATATCTCTGCAATGCCAGGACGGCGACGTGCCTTTGGAAGTGTGTTAAGAATAGACCCACAATGGGGCTCACTCCCGTCTTCTGTTTTCTGAGGACAGACAGTTGTTTGCAGGGGACAGAGGAAGAGGTAAAACAGAGTATTTACAAGGGCCTCTTAGAGCCTTGGGTGACTCAAATGGATCACGTTGGATTTTTCCTACCGGAACCTGGCACATATTCCATCTAGAAGAAATAGAGAGTGTAAGACTGCTGAGGGAATGTTGTGTCCGTTAACTTGGAGGTTATTGTGCCCTTTGGGTAGAGGAGAAGTGGCTGCATAGAGGGATAGGTGCTGGCTTAAGGGTTCACCATTTGTGTTCAATTCCCTTGGCGCCTGGAACTGGACGACTTTTTTTATGTATTTTGGAGGGCCGTGAGTACAGCAAGCATGGCGGGATCAAGTGCGTCTGAGGTCATCTTCATCGCTGTCAGTCACAACATCACGTTGATGGGTGAGTTGACCTCACTGACACATTACTGTGGTTTATGTATTATGTTGTTGCAGTGAAATATTTTAGCTTTTCTGCAGATCTATAAACCTCAAGGTGAAATCTCAAACAGGCACTTTTTGCTAATATCTGAGTTTTTGGTGTTGCAAGAGATTCCTTATTTCATGAATCATTGTCAAATCAGCACATTTTTAATCCCAATGTGCTTATTCTTTAGGAAAGATGTGGCTCATCGTGATGATTTTCCTACGGGTCCTGATGCTCCTCTTTGCTGGTTATCCTCTCTATCTGGATGAGCAGGAGCGCTTTGTGTGTAACACCATCCAGCCCGGCTGCGCCAACGTGTGCTACGATCTGTTTTCTCCCATCTCTCTCTTCCGCTTCTGGCTGGTCCAGCTCATTATCTTGTGTCTCCCGTCCATCATCTTTATCATTTATGTGGTCCATAAGGTCTCAAATGACCTTACCGTGGATTTGAACTCCTCGGGTCACAACAAAGCCTTGCCGTTGTTTAAGATCCACCAGGAGCCCTTCAGCATGGCATCTGTAACCAAGATGCCTCTAGTGACTGAGCGAGGATGGGCCCGGTGCTTCACAGGAGCCTACATCCTCCATCTGATGTTCAGAACACTGCTGGAGGCAGGGTTTGGGGCAGCTCACTATTATCTGTTTGGTTTGTACATCCCCAGAAGGTTCCTGTGCCAGCAACCTCCGTGCACTACCCAGGTGGACTGCTATATCTCCAGGCCCACCGAGAAGACCGTGATGCTCAACTTCATGCTCGGTGTGGCTGCTCTTTCCCTTTTCCTAAATGTATTGGATTTCATCTGCGCCATCAAGCGATCGGTTAGGCAGAAGATCAAGAAGAAGGTGATGTTGGAGAAGATTTATGAGGAAGAGCAGTGTTTCCTTTCAGACAGAGGAGCCTCCAAAGGAATAGACCCAAATTCCTCCATGGCTCAGCCGGATCTAGAGGCAGAGGCTTGTCACACAGGGAGTTTCCGGAAGAGGCAAGGCAGCAAAGGCTTTGGCGGAGGGGGTGTGCTGGCTTTAGGTCAGGAACCACCTTGCCTGGAGCACTCCTCTCTTCCACGCTCTCCAGGACCTCCTGGCTGCAACACTAACGGGAACAATGGCTACTCTTTTTCCCAAGAGGAAGCTGCGGAAAGGACTGGCAGCAAAGTGTCTCTCTGCCCCCCAGAGCCAATGGGTACACCCAGATCCATTCGTGTGAGCAAACGCAGTCGACTCAAACCGCCACCTCCACCTAGACGGGAACTTGGTTCTTCCCCCGTGGAACCAGCGGGGCCCATCAGGGACGTTTCCTCAACAACAACAACAAACTGTACCAGAAGGGTGGGTCAGTATACGCTGGTTGAGCTGGGTAGCGGGGCAGAGTTACAGACCAATGATGACGGGCAAGAGAAAAGATCAGAGTGGGTGTAAGGGTTGGATTGCACAGTGGCAACAACTGTTGGAGCTGACACACTGCCATGCTCTGGGCCTCATTTTAAAATGCAGACTGCGCTGCCACTTGAGGAGAATCCAAAACAGCAATGCATTCACCAGACACCTTTAGACTTATAAGGCATAATTACATTTGCTGTGATGTCATCACGCCATCGGATCACATTGCCTTTGAGTAGCAGTACCAGAGTGATGCAAAGCGACATGAATCCAAGTCCTGACTAGGACCTCTCTTAACAAAACAAGTGAAGAATGACAGGACGCTCTAGCCTTGAACAAACCTCGGCCTTGAGAAAATCTAAAAGAGAGCAGTCCACCTGTTTCTTCCCTTGTTGGCTTTTACCCCCACCTCCCTGGATTCACTGTCCATAAACCAAGACAAGCCTTGACCTGTCACATATAGAATCCCACCTAGCAACACATGATACCACCGTCTCTTTTGTGTGTGGATCACTGAGGTCAAAGGACATGGGTAGTCTTCAGGCCCTGCGCTTGGGGGACCTTTTGGAATCAGAGGGTCATGCCCAAATGAAAGGCAATAATCTGACTAAGGTGGCGTTATTTAACTCATGGAATGGAAGAGGATTCCTCCGCCAGAATCGAAGGACACCATGAAGGGCCGGAAAGCATGGGCTCACAAAGCAATTATGTTCCCCCATAGGGGCTCTGTATTTATGGAGACGGCTTGTCACTCTATTTCAGGGCCTTGCGGAGCTTAGGAGGAAAACAAGCCTGAACATATACTGTGACTAGAAATAGAGCACGGCCGAGCGCTGCAAAGAAGCAGAGTGGCCCGTTGCCCTTCAGGATATCTCCTCTCTCCTTTCACCTCGATCAAAGTTGTCCCTTTGCTGAAATGTTTGCCGATTTTTAGCAGCAGTGTAACCTGTCAGTCTACTTTCTTGAAATCTCTGGACTACTTTAAACAGGTGATTGTGAGGAGACTCCCACAGTAAATTTGTGTTATTCACAAGAAACACCTGCCGCTCTATAGCTGAGGGGCCAGTCTCTGTGTAAACCGATAGCTCTTGATCTTCCTCTTCTTGTGGTCCCTTTGAAGGTGCCAGCAAAAGCTCAAAAGCCTTAATATCTACTGAGAGGTGCAGCCTGGCTGTCACAAGAGAGACCACAGGGGATCTTAACGAGACCACAGCAGCCTCCTCCATACTCTGTGTTTAGTGTAGAAGCCAAAGTTGGACTCAGTTATACTTGTGTGCATTGCAATTCTATCCTTTAAGGTCTGGGCCGATTGCAAAATGTTCTTGTAATTGGTATAATTAAGCAATTAAAAAAAAAAAACGTAAAGTAATGAATAATCAACGTTATATTGTCGCTTACCATTGAATTAATTTATGTTGCCATTTAGTTTTGATTACAAACCATCAGTGCTTAATTCCAGGAGTTATATTCCAACAAAATGTTCTCATAATCTTCCAATACAGTTTCAAAAATGTATGTATGTAGTTTCATTGTATAGTGTCTTTATAAAGTGATAATTCTTTGATAGTTTGTTTGCTCTCTTATGTCTCTTTGTATCATTGACTCTTGACTATAACATTGACAACTTTAACTTTTCAAGGCACTTTATTGTAACTCTTCTTGTTTATCCAGTCCATTGTACTGTAGTTTGAAATCATGCTGCCCTCCATTGACGCAAAATGTGAAATGCTGCCTCATATTGAATCCAACACTTGAAGTCCGAAGATGCATGTGAACACATGCATCTACATAAAACAATTCTGTTGTGACTCTGTCCATCAATATATCAGGCTAATCTGTTAAAAACACATTTTGAAAACTTGCTGTGCTGATTTTCTAAACATTACTTTTGTCACTTTTTTAGTCACTTAACTTGCTTTACTAGGCAGCAGTTCTTTCCTTTTCGTGTTTTCAGGCCATCCTGATTAATAATAAGCTGTTAGACCAGGTAAATTTGGCAGCTTGAGAGGCTGGGGCACTCAGAGTTCAGTAAAAGACCATCCACAGCAGGATATAGCGGCTTTAGGCTTCTAAAAGCTTTTTTTCTTCTTTTTTTTCAAATGCAGACAGGTCAGAGTTGCAAGCAGGGTCGGATTAACCCGCCCTGGGCAAAGATTTGCTGTGGGCCCAAATCAAGCCCCTCCTAGTTGTTCCGCCATGAGTTTAGAGTCAATGTTAACCTTTTTATTAGGAAACCCAATCTTTTCCCGATCTTAACGAAGTCCTTAAAGAAATATACAGTATATAAGGAATAAGCACCATTTAAGATGGGCTTTAATCCATTTCTGGCAAGTCAGCTGAGTGGATTATTTGTTTTTTTCCCCTTAAGGACCCATTTAGTTTGCAGCACTGTTTGCAAAGGTCAAAGTCAGCCTTTAGCTTGTTGCTGCATGTAAAATGGATTGCAGAAAAATGCTTGTGTACAGATTACAAAACCAAAGTCTGTCAGAACCTGCTCTGCTGGGTCTTTCCTAGGGGTTGTTGCACAGACGCGTGATTATGGAACCAACGTAACTTCTAGTACAGGCCCGCCCTACAAAGCAGCTCGACTGGTTGGGGCTAGGCAATGACCTCAAGTGGTTATGGTTAGGATAGCTGATTGGTTAGTGGATAGGACCTGAACAAATCGGGTTACTTTACCCTGCGTAAGAACGAACGCCTGGAAAATAGAAGTGTGTGAATGCTATTGCAGGGTGGGCCTTTCCTAGATGTTGCGTGGGTTCCATAACAACGCTGCACAGACTGGGATAAAGTGTTCATATTCTGCTCATTTTCCGGTTCACAATTGTATTTTGAGGTCTATCAGAATAGGTTTACATGGTGTGATTATCAAAAACACGCTATTTTTGTTGTACTGCACATTGCTGCAGCATTGTTGAGCTCTTTGTTTTAGCTACAGAGTGAGACATCTCACTTCTGTTCCATCTTTGTTGAGCTACATGCTCAGTAGCTAGGTGAGGACTACTAGCCAGTCAGAAGCAGGATATGAGGGCGTACCCTGACAGTAGCTAGGTAAGGACTACTAGCCAGTCAGAAGCAGGGTATGAGGGCGTACCCTGACAGTAGCTAGGTAAGGACTACTAGCCAGTCAGAAGCAGAGTATGAGGGCGTACCCTGACAGTAGCTAGGTAAGGACTACTAGCCAGTCAGAAGCAGAGTATGAGGGGGTGCCACGCCGTGCTAGGCGAGCATTATAACGTGTGTTACAAAGTCACAAACGTTTGTCTCTGAAGTAAAGGCTGGACTACATTAGAGCTGTTTGTGAACAGTTTTTTTCTGTTGGAGACGGTAAGTCTCTTTGGGGGGGGACTTTGGGCTTTTCCACTTTGCAAAACTATAACGTTCACAAACAAGATATGTAACACAATAAAGGAAAGGGAAACAGCCAAAAAGCATAAAATGCTCACTTTAAGTGAGCTAAAACACATTCATCGCCCCCTGGTGGCTTCCCCCTCTTTGTTAGCGATTAGACACAAGATAATATACACTTTATTATTAATTAGTTAATTTGTCCTGTCCAAAGACAAGCGCTGGCAACAGGTGCATACACACACAGGCATTAACAGGCCGTAAGCACATAGCAGTGTATAACAAGACAAATGATGCAAAGTCCAAGTTTGGACATAGAAATTGCACATAGTGAGTAAACATACTCAGGTTACATTGGTTAAGGCCGATAAATTATTATAGTAATGAGAACAGGACTGGTTGACGAGCAGAGTCTCGTAATATTACAGTCTATGAGCCAGACTGGATGAACTTAGCACAGTGTGGCCATTCCACTTTGTTTGTTTCATCCTACTATGGATCTGTGTTTTCTTCTTCATTCTTTGTCTCAAATGTCAGAAACCAAAGGACTTTCCTCCAGGGCCTACTACATTACCATTACAGATACTGAGGGACCTTGATGACCCCGTGAGGGACCAGAAAAACACCGACACGGGACTCGTGGCCTTTGATTGTTGAGCTACTGACTGATCCTCATCAGCCACATAGATACACGCGTAGAAGCTGTAACGTTACCTAAAGCACAATAGAACTTACTCACACATAGTGAGTATTCAGTGTGTGTGTAAGCAGCTTCATATGAGGAGAGGCTCCTAGCGTGTTGCCTTCCCTAATAAAATTATGCAGACTATAAATTGTGCATTGCCTTTGGTGACACTTGCTGACTATAAATGCTAGTTATGAATTCCTCTAAGAATGTTAGCTGGTTTTGTTTTATTATACTGTATGTATAGGAGGTTAAGACAAAATGTGTGGAGGCCACTAGTAACAATTTGCCCTACGTTTTTATGTGACTCAGATTCACTGTATGTTTGCACAGCTGATTGGCTGTTATATTTGAGCATTTACTCTACAACGTTGAAATAGGTTAGACGTATATTCGTAGTAGCTGATTTTAAAAGGTTAGTCATCTTCATAGACGTGAATTAAAAGCAGATCCATTGCATGTTGTATTTTAAAAACTTCTTACTGTGCTTTCCCTAGCTGAGACCGTGCTATGGTCTACAGTCTCTTCATTGGACCCAAACTGGCCTTAGTCATCAATGGGTTGAAGCCATGTAAGAGTTCCTTGTGAGTCGGCAGAGAAACTCTAATTTCTCCTAAATAAGGTCTGGGAGGCAGGGAAAGAGGCTTCAGATACAGTATTAGGGGACCACTAAGGTCTATATAAAAGAGACTTCAGATACAGTATTAGGGACCACTAAGGTCTATATAAAAGAGACTTCAGATACAGTATTAGGGACCACTAAGGGTATATAAAAGAGACTTCAGATACAGTATTAGGGGACCACTAAGGTCTATATAAAAGAGACTTCAGATACAGTATTAGGGGACCACTAAGGTCTATATAAAAGAGACTTCAGATACAGTATTAGGAGACCACTAAGGTCTATATAAAAGAGACTTCAGATACAGTATTAGGAGACCTTTAAAGTTTGGGGCAACAGAATACAATTTAATCTAGAGTAAAAACAAACTGATCTTTAAAAGAACATCTTAAGTTAGTTTAAACGTTTGGCACAACACGATTAAACGATAAACCGTGGTTTAAAACAAGGTCCTCACTGGTGGCTTACCACTTTACCTAGTTAAGAAATGAAGAAAAACATTGTATGCTACATATTTTTCATTTTTTATTGTTTTTTAATATTTTTTTAACGTTTAACTGGTAGTATTAATCAGTTAAAATTCTTAATGTCAGTTAACTTTTAAGCGGTTTATTACTATTATCTATTTAGACCTAGAGGTGAAAAGACAGTGTCTAGTTACTGGCTCCCTCTAGTGGAAAGAATTGAGTATTGTGTTCAATAAAGTTTTATTTCTGTACAACAGCAGTATGGCACAGGCTGCTTCATAAGGGAAAAACATATAAATGTGTAAAGTTAGTTAAAGTGGGCTTCTTCGTTCCCTCAGACTGATTGAAAGAACATATGTATTATGGAGTATGAACTGTAGATGAAATATGTAATTTGATATCTTGGATTTGGTTTAAGGCGCCGATCATGACCTTTGACCTTTTAGTGGAAGGAGCTGACTGAATGTGCCTGTGGTATAAAACTCATTTTACAGCATAACAATAATAAAAGGTGTGCCCTTTAATACCATACTACATGTTAATTAATTATGAAAACAGCCTCTTTTTTAAAAAATCTTAGTAAATAATGCTACAATGCTGTATTTAAAAAAGGAGATGTGACCTATTGAGAAAGCAGGGCAGTACCTAATGGCCATTGATGTGATTGAGCTGACTTGTTTTTCATAAATACTATTTAAAATTATTTAAAAGGTTTTGGCTATGTTGTGTGTGATTTAATTTCACTTGACATTAGAGTAGCAGTTACAGTTTGTACATAGAAGTAAGACCACCCTTTTAAAACTAAATGACAGCCTCGCTGTCATTGGCTGCTTATAGTGTGATTCTTCTGCTGCTATTCATTATCAGAACCGTGACATGACACCCATTTTCGGTGATGAGTGTGGGCCCGTTTGTTGCACCGAGATCGCCCCCTAACGGGCCCCTACCCGGGGAAAATCTGGCACAACGCTCAGCGCTTCACATGAAAGAAGTTTTCCTTTTGTGTGCATGTCAGTCAGTCAGTGAAGGACTGAGGGAACTCAGTGTTCTGCTGCTGTGTGTGTGTGTGTGTGTGTGTGTGTGTGTGTGTGCGTAGGGGGGTTCTTGGATTGGAAGAGCCAGTAGGGGTGCACTGTAAGGACTACTAAACCACTGAGGCATTGTCACTGTGCCAACAGGAGCCGGCTTTTTAAGCTCATATCTTTGTGAGTCTCAGTCATAGTGCTCGAGTAAATCAGTTATTGGTAAAGAACAGCATGACCGACAATATTAATTTTCTATTTTTTGTTTTTATTATCCAAACTGCAACAGCCTTGATGACGTCCACGTCCCATTGAAACTATGAATATGAAGCCTGAGCGCTGAACCCCTCTATTTTCCAACATCTGCTGTGTGAAAGGGCCAGCTGGGAATAATGGGCCTGAGCTGGAGGTCAGGAGCGCCAACATTAATCTAGATGGGTCACAGAAACCTGAGGTCCCTCTTCTGCTTGATGCATGGAAGAATACACTCGTGGAAACTCTGGGGTTGTAGTGCTGTTGTTCATCTTCCACTGGCAAAAGTAATCTGGAAAATGAAGAGAAATGATAGTAACTAGCGTATTTTATAAAAGCTCATTTCATCACGTGTCGGTGCTCGGAGCCACAAAAAAACTGGAGAAGCAACGTATAATTGCCTAGTTTTGGCACATTTTTATTCTTAACATCGTTAAGTTTTGTTTTTGTACCTTGCGTTGTCACCCACATGAAAAATAGTAAACAATGGTCTGATATAGTTGTCTGTTGTAATCTTTAAAGCTCCCATAGCATGAAAATATCACTTTATGAGGTTTATTAACATTAATATGAGTTCCCCCAGCCTGCCTTTGGTCTCCAGTGGCTAGAAAGGGTGATAGGTGCCAACCGAGCCCTGGTTATCCTGCTCTGACTTTGAGAAAATGAAAGCTCAGATGAGCCAATCTGGAATCTTGCCCTTATGAGGTCATAAGGGGCAAGGTTACCTCCCCTTTCTCTGCTTTGAGAATTTGCCCCCCATGAGAGAGAGACATTATGGCTTTCAAATGAGCAAAGTGGCAGTTGGTCAAAG
>NC_048428.1:2521865-2528698 GCF_013103735.1 Etheostoma cragini | reverse complement strand
CCCCCCCCCCCGCTTATCAAAAGCAACAGACACAGAATGGCACATACTAACGAAAGCTCATTGTGGGACTGGCTCTGGTGGCTGTAATTCTGCACCAAGGCTGAATTTTGGGAAAGAGACTTCAGATAATGTATTAGGGGACCACTAAGGTCTATATAAAAGAGACTTCAGATACAGGTCTATATAAAAGAGACTTCAGATACAGTATGGCCATAAAAACCTTGCTAATAAAAGTAAAGCATAAAGTCAGTCTTGACCTGGACTGTCGCCCGTTATCTCGTGTAAACGGCACTGAGCTGGGTTGCCGGGTCGCTGACCCCTCTGGGGGACACAGGCAGTTCCATTTGAATCACAATGTGTGCATAACGGCCAAGCCAAGCCTATCCTGATGCTTTAAGTGCCTGGACAGTGAGTATCAATTTTAAAATGTCTAATAACTTTGACTTATGTGTCATAACATTTTCATTAAAAGTAGGACTTTCTATAAAGGAGCTAACAGTAACTTTTAGTGAAGTTTAAGTGTGATGTTATTCAGTTCTGACTGCAGTGACTCAGAAGGGTTCACAGATCATAATGGACTATTAATATGCTAATACCAATATACGTCATTTAGGATAGCATGGAAATTATATATATGGGACATTTAAGTGATGCTCAGCTATGCAGACACTGTGATTTTTTTTAATGTGAATCAAATACAAGTTTAATTGATTCTTTGAGTTATTTTTGGGATTAATCATCTGAAATGTCCAAAACAAATTGTGTAAAGATGTTTATTGTAAAGTCCCGCAACTCCAGTGGATGTTTTAAAAAGTATTTTTTTCCAGCCAAAAATCAGAAAACTATGATAATACTGCCTATATTTCGACAAACAAAAGCAGCAAAAGTGCTCGCCTCTAAGACCCTGAAAAGGAAATCTGTTCATTTTTTTGTCTTTTTTATGTTCACATGATACAAGTTGTATGTTTACTAGTGATTTTCACTACAGACTACTACTACTACTTACCGTTCTGTGTTGATACAACTTGACCTGTTGAATGGGGCGGCTGAGGCTCAGGGTAGAGCCAATCGGAAGGTTGGGGGTTCGATCCCTGTCCCTGCAGTCCCATGTCCAAGTGTCCTTGGGCAAGACACTGAACCCCGAGTTCCCCCCCCCCCGATGCTGCACCATCGGAGTGTAAATGTGTGTGAGTGTGTATCCGGTGAGCAGGTGGCCCCTTGCACGACGGCCTCGGCCACAGTGTGTGAATGTGTGTGAATGGTGAATGGTTCCTGTATGATGTAATAGAGATTTGAGTAGTCGTTGAGACTACAAAAGCTCTACAAGAACAGTCCATTTACATTTAAATTTTACCTCGTGTAAAAACGTAGTCGATTTAAGATGATGTGTTTCCACGTAAATTTCCACAACAGTGTATCATCATCCACATATGTGTTGATTCTAAGATTAGAAGCAAGATGACATCATTCCCAGAGTTTTAAGTGTGAAACTAGCCATGTAGCTACTCTATCTATGGCAAGATTTTACTAAGGAATTGGGATTATATGGTTTTAGTTCCACTTCATCTTGTATCTGTGTGGTACTTTATTTTTTTGTTTTGTTTTCTACCTCCTTTATTTTTTTGCTGTTTATGTTTTAAATAACTAGCCTACCTTAAATTATACATATATACATCTGAATTGTCAAGAACAAATTGTGTAAAGATGTTCATTATACCGTCCCAAAAATCTAGTGGATGTTTTAAAATGTTTTTTTTATCTTTTAGCCAATAATAAAATATATATATATATATATATATATATATATATATATATATATATATATATACATGCGTACATATATATTAACACATGTATGTTTATATATGTATGTATATGCATACATATATAAACATATATATGTGTGTGTGTATATATGTGTATGTGTATATGTATATGTGTGTGTGTGTGTGTGTGTGTGTGTGTGTGTGTGTGTGTGTGTGTATATATATATAATTTAAGGTAGTTATTTAAAACAAACAGCAAAAAAATAAAATAAAGGAGGTAGAAAACGGACAAAAAAATTAAATAAAGTACAATACAAAGACAACATGAAATGGAATGAAGGCTATATTTTTAATTTATTTTTTAATTTACTTTTATTTTTCTAAGTAAGATTATAATGTTCCTTGGATGGGAATGAACACCTTTTTTTCGTATGATGCTGAATTGTTAAACATTGTATAATAATGTTTGTAAAATTAAAGTTTTAGGTGGAGGTTTGTGGGGGTGCACAGTTCTGCTTGTGTCACTAGGTGGAGCTGCATGTTAATGTCTCTGCTGAGAGGCTGGAGCTGCACACAGACTGAGGTTTTTGAGGTATAAATGAAAAGAGAAAAGAAAAACTGCAGGACTGAAAGCAACCGTGACAACTTGATGGAAATATATGCAGCAGTGGGTCAGATCACGAACTTGTATACTAGAATAAGTTGTTTATCAAACAGAGAGCAGTGCAATATTTACATAATCTAGGAAGATTAAACACCCAAGCTTCATCTTCACTGACTTTTACAAACTACTCCAAACTGTTGATGGGCGACGTTGAAGAACAATGCTCGAGAAGCCGCTCTTTTGATCTTAAGGAAAGTACATTTTTTGTCATGACTTCCATCTTGGTTGCCTGGTGTCTTCGCTGACAGCACTGATGCAAGATTTATACGGCTGATTTACCCTCCCAACAGATGCATGTCTGCACCACAGTGAAAAAACAAAGCTTTGGGGGTTTACATCTTCCGTCTAAGAGCAAAGGAATAAAGCAGGAACAAAGCTGTCGCTACAAAGCCCGCTGTCACTATTGACCAGAAAATCCCAATCATTTCCACGCTGGGTTACAGTGTATCATCTCATGCCAGCGCATTGGGTTAATTGGGACCAAACCAGATACATTTGTAGCATAAAACTGCCTCGATTAGGGGGCCCTAAGATGTGAGATCATGTGAACAGACCACCTGTGGGGCTTTCATTGCTATTTCAATATCATTCACGTCAAGGCCCCTGCACTCGCTGACACAGCTTGAGCCGAGGGAGAAGATGTTTCAATTCAGCCTCTGCAGAAAAAAAGAAAAAAAAACCAAACACAAGACGCAGGGGCTCTGGCAGGTTTCAGCACTGACAAACTCAGAAAGGCGAGGGGTTCCAAAAACGCTCTTTCAATTGCAGGACGTCAAAGCATCCAAATGGGGACGTTTAGAGCGAACCTTGGCACATCAGACAGACACTCCTAATACACACCACCTTTATACTAGGCTGTTAAAAAAGAAAGATCAAAGTTACTGCACATGAAAAGGGTCGGTTCCCTGCATTTATACCCCCATTCACCCACTCCCTCTTTTACTAAATTAAGAAAGCGGGCTTCGGCAGGCATGTGAAGAGGACTTCAACAATTATGGAGATACTCCAACTCAACCCCTGCCTCTAATTACCGGTCTCTGGTGGTTAAAAGGGCTTCCTTTTTAGCCGGGACTCTCAAAAAAGCTGCTATTCCTGCTGCCATCCTCAACCTCAACACGGGGACCACAAGGGAACCACAAAACAGGCCTGCACAGGCTAGAAAACAGAACGGGCCTCCTTCGCATGGGAAAAACACTGCAAAAGTTCCACAGAAGTTGCGATTTCTCAAAGGTTTTATTGTCAAAATAAAGGTCATATTTGCTTTCTCACAAAAAGAAGAAAAAATCTACACTTTGTACAAATTTACAATAGCTTATAAAGTTTTCTTTTATACACAAATGTACACGTTTTGTCTTTTTTACATGACTTTTTATATAAATACATTTGAAATTACTAAATGAACCCGTAAACAATAGGGCACTATTAAGGCTTAATTTAAACCATCTTTGATGTGATTGAATTTTACAATGTTATCTGGCACTATGTAGATAAAATGGCAATGACCCATGTGCTCTTTGTATGAAGCTAGTTAGCAACCAATGGGTCTCTCTGCCTACAACAAGTAATGCCCAGGTTGTGTAAAAAAGCTACAGTCTGTACCTCTAATACATAGAAACAGGGAGGAATGAACCTGTGTGAACACCAGGTACATCGACCAGCTCTCGCCACAGAGGTGTGTGGATGTTTGGGACATTTGGGGGAAGGGGGGTCACCTCAGCAGCAGTTCATTACTATGCAAATTGCTTAAGACAGGGAGTGATGGGTTATCTCCCGGACAATTAGCAGTCCCCCATAAGCTGCTTTTTTCTCCCTCATTCAAACCTGGGACAATGGCATCTGCTTGGGGCAAGACACGGAGCTGGCCGTTCCTGATCTCCACGTTAGTCCGGTGCTCACGTCACTGTACATGGATCCACTGGTGCCTTTACTGCCCCAGCAGCACCTGGTGCAAAAAGTCCTCCAGGAGTCCAAAGTTTTCCCAGACCAGATCCAGACTCCGGACGTGATGCCCACCAGAAGGCACATAAAGTACTTTAACATAAAAACGGCGTAGTCCGGACTCCTGCGGTCCCTCTCCAACAAACAGTTGGAGCAGTTGTGCGTAATCTCCCAGCTCTGCCTGTTGTGCTGCTCGTAAAAGTAACAGGCGACTATGATGGTGGCTGGCACCGTGTAGAGCACCGTGAAGATGCCTATTCGGATCATCAGCTTCTCTAGTTTGTCAGTTTTGGTGCCACCTTGTTTGATGACGCTGCGGATCCTGAACAGGGACACAAATCCGGCCAGGAGAAACATAGTGCCTATGAATAAATAAATCACCAAAGGGGCTAAAACGAAGCCCCGCAGGTTGTCCAGGTTCTGGTTCCCCACGTAGCAGATGCCAGCCACTGAGTCTCCGTCCACGGAGCTCAGCGCCAGGACGGCGATGGACTTCATGCTGGGGATGAGCCAGGCGGCCAGGTGGAAGTACTGGGAGTAACTGGCGATCGCCTCGTTGCCCCACTTCATCCCGGCTGCGAGGAACCAGGTCAGAGACAGGATGACCCACCAGATTGAGCTGGCCATGCCGAAAAAGTAAATAAGGAGGAAGACCACGGTGCAGAGCGCGGGGCCGGTGGTCTCGTAGTGGATGTGTTCCACATCGAACTCCCGGTTGCACGCCACGTTCTCGTGCCCGGCGATCAGTCTGACAATGTAGCCCGCTGACACAAACATGTAACACGCGGAGAGGAAGATGATTGGTCTCTCTGGGTACTTAAAGCGCTCCATGTCGATGAGGAAAGTGGCGACCGTGGCGAAAGTTGACACGAAGCACAACACGGACCAAAGTCCTATCCAAAAGGCGGTGAACGCTCTCTCGTCGTGCGTAAAATAAGGGTTGTGGCACGGCATGGCGCAGTTCGTGATCTGACCCGTTTTGACCCGGTTGTAGAGCGGGTGACGGTCCGTGTTCACCGACACCATAGGCTCCAAACACTTGCACCCCGGCTCACATGGGGCGGCGGGCGGCTTGTATTTCCCTGGCGCGCCGGGTCGGCTGGGCTTATTTTTAGGTGGATTGTTCCCCTTACCGGGATTGTTGGTGGGTTTGGAGAGGACAGGGGACACTGTAGTGGCGTCGGTTCTGTTGTAGTCCATGCACAGAGTGTCCGGGTTGCCTTGCACGGGCAGCAGGTCACACTTCATCCTGTCCGGCCAGGGGAAGCCGTACTGCCTCATGAGAGGCGCACAGCCAGCCCGGGCTCTCTCACACACGCTCCGGCACGGCGGTAGAGGTTTCTTATAGTCCTCCAGGCAGATCGGGGTGTACATGCTGCACAAGAAGAACTTCAGGTCCGGGGAACACTGGATCTCAACCAGAGGCCAGAACTGGTGCACCTCCAGTCCAGCCTCGTCCTGCGTGTCGTGGTTAAACTGGTTAGGCATGTAGGTGTAGTTGTAGCCGATCCCCTTACACAGGGGCACGGCTATCTCCTGGCAGGTGATCTCCTTGGCCGTGGTGCAGCTGGATCGGGGCAGGAGAGCCAGCGAGAGGAGCAGGTAAAACCCAAACAGGTCCATCCCCCCGGCGCGTTGTGTCCCCCTTCTTCTGCTCCGCTAACAACAGCAATAAATCCTCTCCGCCGTGTGCTTTTAGACTCTGGTCCGGTTAGATGTGGCGCAGCGAGCCCATCGCGCTCCTCTCGGGGTCTTGCGCGGAGTTGCAAGCAATGGGCAAGCCGTGTTTACTTTCAGCTGAGGAGGAGGAGGAGGAGGAGAGAAAACAGGCTTCAGGGCGACGAGTCAAGATGGCTGAGAGGAGAATCCACCTTCTTCTGGAAACTGCTTTCAGTATCCTCAGACAGTATCTTATTAAAAAAACAAAAGCGACTCTCCGATCGCTCCAAACGGGAAAATGTGGGCCTGGTTTCTTTTCTTCCAAACACAGGGACTACATTCAGTCGGCTCGTCCCACCTTAGTCCTGGTTCCCATACAAATCAACGGCTCGGAGACGAAGCTATGGCAATATATACCAGAGCCTGACAGGCGACACCCCCGGAGCCGCTCCTCCAATCACAGAGCGGCAGGGGCGGGTCCTCCCAGCAGTCCATCAAGTGTTTTTACCTCAAGATGTTTTGTCATGTGGCTCGTGAGCACATTGGTTTTGCCAGTGTCTGTGGCGCCGGGATGCGGGATGCCGATGCGGGAAACGATGGAGCATCATCTCACAACCAGCTGATGATCAAACACACACATCGAGACACACAACTTTTACTTTTATCCATTTTTCTTTCAAAAACACCCGAAATCTTTACAAAAGCGCAGATTACAGGCAACGCGTTTATGAAATGATGTGTAGCCCAGAGCCATGGCTGGTCTAAAATAAACTATAATAACCCTGCAATTACCCCCCCCCCCCCCC
>NC_048428.1:2504581-2521855 GCF_013103735.1 Etheostoma cragini | reverse complement strand
CCTCCCCCCCTCCTCCAAACCTGTTTCACGTAGCAAAACTATTATTTTACACCGTATAATCATAGTAATAGAGGAATAATAAGCTACTGTTTCCTTGACTGAATTCACCGTCATGTAACTTCCTTTACAACTCAACTTTGATCACAACAACATGCGCACCAGGCGTCAAGATGACTGTGTGTGTGTGTGTCTGTGTGTGTGTGTGTGAGAGAGAGAGAGGGAAGGAACGGTTCGGTAAATTGGCTAATTTGCGCATGATAAGACTACCCAGGGAGCTGTCTGTCCTTGTGAAAAGCTGTTTTATTGTTTAAATGAGGTGCTAATGTTTCGTTTAACGCTGGCACGGAGCTCCGCGGGAGGCGTAATTGCGCGAGGCACAGACCAAGCAGCAGCGCGCACTGCTGACGCGCTGACACAGTGTGCCTGGTGATCTTCATGTGACAGTAACCTTATTGTAATAATGTGTTTAATTAATGAATTACTTATTTATTTATCTGATCGGGTACACAGTCTGCTTTTTATTAACCTCATGGCATTGTCATGTCCTGTATATGCTGACATGATCACACTTTACGCACGCGTGGATACGTTTATACAGTGACATTTGCAGTGGTGGAAAGTAAATAAGTGCATTTTCTCAAGTACTGTTGTTAAGTGCAATTGTGAGAAACATGTACTTTACTTCAATTTCTCTCTTTTCTGCTTCTTTATACTTTACTCCAGTGTATTTTCAAAAGATCTACTGTAGGTACACCACTGTTCATTTTACAGCTGTGGTTACTTTATAGATTAAATTCAACATACACAAACATGTACTGCTGCACATCAAATTGCCTGAAAGTAAATTTAAATTCACTTTACCTACCTACACAATGTAAAGACATATTAATCAGTGATCAAAATCTAATAATAGTATAACTTAACATAACTCAGGGGGCATTCTGCTGCATAAAAAGCACAATTACTCTTGATACTTTTGATACATGTTTCTGATATTTACTTCCTTTTACTCACATACTTTACACATGAGCTTGCAGGAGTATTACTTGTTTTGGAGTATTTGTGTAGAGTGGTATTGCATACTTTCATTAAGTAATCACTACAGATGAAAACTGGCCTCCTGGCTGACACTTATGCTTATTAAAATGCACATTCTCTGAGAAAATGAACTGCGTGTTAATTTATCTGGGGTCCGATGTTACATCTTAAAATGAATTACTGAGATTTCATACTGATACATTAAACAATGATTGTTGTCTGTGATTTTTATTGTTGTTTATTATTGTTATATTTTATTGTTGTGACAGTCCTTATTATCCTCATCACCGACTGGCCTGAGAAGCCAGCCATGTGATCAGCACATCTGTTCGAAACTCGATCTTCATTTCACCAACGAGAGGGTTTTTCAATAGACATTTTGTCCTCTACTGTGCACACACTTGCATGCACATACACACCTTTTTATGCAGAGTTTGAGTGTTAGGGGGCCAGTGTGTGGTCGCAAAGTGTTAAAAAAAAGCATCTTTCTCCCAGTTTCCCATCCAAGAATAATGCAACATTGTGTGCAGGAACCGGGGTGTGTTAGAGTTGTATTGCATTTGGAGTAAGTCTTTATCATGTGAGGCAGCTTTTCTTTTTTTTTTTTTCCCCCACAGAACGACTGATATAACCTGCAGTGAACTGAGCATCAGGAGAACACCGATTAAATGACTCACCGGTGTGAGATAACAAGGAAGGAGCTCTGTTAATGGCTGTTTGCTTTTAAATTGGGAAACAAGAGTTGGGCTAGCCAGTGCCATGGAGTTGAGTGAGTGTATGTTTGTGCACACGATGGATGGTGTGATATTTTTCTCAATAATTAACCCAGGTGTTTGGGATGAGTGAAAAAAGACACAATAAAAAGGGAGTGAGGGTGAAAGTGCTGGTCACAGTGTTGGAGATTGATGGAGGGAGCAGAGCGAGGGTAGAAGAGGGCAAGAGAGGTCTGTTCTGTACAGAGATAATGATTTACTCTGAGGAAATCCACCCATCTCCTGTTTGATAGGCAGAGCCGCGCGCTGTGAGAAATGATCTCCCCACACCAGAAACCCTCTGTGACCAATGAATAAAATCCAGAATCACATCCAGATCCGCAGTTAATGCGTTCACTTTAGAGCCCCATTCCGTCTTGTCAGAATCAAGTGCTCCCTCTGAAGAAAAAGGAAGCCCGTCTAGTGTGCCTGCTTGCCAGATCCTGGACTTACCTCGGCGATGGGGAGACAGACATATGCTAATGCAACTTTATCTTGTAAAGGAAAGCTTCGAGGAGATTTAGCCAATCTGCTGGACACAATTCCAAGAGCCTCGGTGGCATTTAGCGGGCTCGCGCTAACCCGGGGCTGCTTGTTAAGACTTCATTAGCTGTGTTTGCTCAGGCCTCTTCTCTCCAAAGAGGTGGAGGAGGGCTCCCCAGGCTCCGGCCTCAGCCCCACTATAGACACTCCATATGGGGCTTGTTTGCTCATGGCTGGCTTGGTAATCACTTTCAGGTGGAGCTGGAGGAGACGGAGCAAGGCTGAGGGGATTTTGGGGGTGAGCTGGAAACCTCCCACCTTCCCCCCCCCCCCCCCCCCCCCCCCCCCCCCCCCCCCCCCCCCCCCCCCCCCCCCCCTCCCTGGCCCCTGCCCCCACCGGCAACCCCCTTTTCCACCAGGGTACTCCTGAGGTGACAGAGTGTGGAGCGTGTACCCTGTGAATTAGCTCACCTAGGGTCCATTACCTTAACAAACACAGCCGGCCCCTCCAATCAGCCTACTGCTGGGAGGACAGGCGGTCCCTGGAAATCCTTCCTTACAGCCACTGTCCCTCTCTGTGAGACAGGGAGGACTTGTGTGTGTCTGCAGTCTGGAGTCGGTACTCCCTCCAAAGCTAATCGCCATCACTCTCTCACTTTCTCTACCACACACACAAGCCGGCCCTGCTATTCTCTTAAAGAGATTGACGCCCTTCAGACCACTTACATGGTTTGGGTTTAAAACCAAATATCTCTTGCTACGTTTGCGCCTCACATCCACAATACTTCTGCATTTCCACGCCAAAAAAAAACCCCAAAGGCATTTGGAAACACTGCTGGCTCCGTTTTGGTTTTGAAAACGTCAAGGTTCCTTTGTAGACTGGACGGGCGGAAACAGAGACCTTTGGAAATGTCAACGCACGTCAGTCAGTCTCAATGGTTAAGTACGCTTGCATACTGTGTTTGTTGTGTTTTCAAATTGCAATCCATATTTCTTAACCACAGTGTACCGTCAGACAATCTGCTTTCTGTTTACACTGGCGCGCACATTCCCTGTGCATGGGAATGGTCATGTGATATGTGTTGCTAGACGTGTTGATATGGACAGAGATTGGTTCTTTTACTGGAGCCAAAACAGAGGATCGCTTTTGTCTTGAAACACAACTTCAAAATGAAAACGTAGTAGATGTAAAAAATTAAACTTTATTTCCCAGTGTTCATAGGACTAGGCATCAGCAACCTGCACACACTGCCAAAATGTACTCAACAATCCGTGACAATTCATACAAAAGAGATCGGATGATATGTTGCTTGTTAAAAATGTAATTCTTTAATAATGTGAACACCACACACAAAATATTGTAATATATTTTGAGTGAAATGAAATTTAACACATGGCTCTTATGTTGTCCCATCCCCGGTCTCCCGTACTGAAACCAGGGAGCCAAAGAGGATGCCGCACCCCCACAGAGCAGTAAGCCTAGTCAGCTGCTATTCCAGCGGACTATAACCGCAATATATAAAGATGCATATTTGGTGTAGTCTCAGTAGTTTTTAGTTCTTCAATCTTAGTGTTACAATTGACCCCAAGCTGTTTTACAACATACCTTGGTAGTGGCGTAGCTTGTAACAATGGCACTCCTTGCATTTGCCATCAAATAATGAATTCTGTCATATAGTTGGAGAAGTTAAAAACATTGCTATGTGTAGTAGACACATGAGGGTAATTTGCGTCAAAATTTGAGTGCCCTACCACAAACATTCTGCAAGTTATAGGAACTGAATCAAAAAGTGTTCCTCAGTCTCCCCTGCTGCTTTCTAACAAGGCGCTATTTATAAAAGGTTAAGAACCAGTGGCTCTGGAAATGGTTAGTATATCATTTAGGCCTACTAGTCATTATATTTATTAATAACTATGTTTGGGTTGCGACAGATTTCTGTGAGTGATTCTGACCACTGCATCTAATAACATGTACAACCCAGTGGATTAAAAACCTTTTATTAAGGGCATATAAATCATTTATAGCCGCAGACTAGGTGTCTTATTATGACGCCAGTAATCCGGGAGCATTTACTAACAGATTAACATTTTGTCACTGTCTAAAGCAAACCATTTATCTCCAAATGTCGGGATTTGTTCTCCTTTAGCTAAATAAACCATACCTCCACCACCCCTCCCCATTGGATCATCTGAAAAATGCATTGCAAAAAGGCAAAGGCTGTTCTTACCAAAAACTGAAATTGAGCTTTCTGGAAAAGCATGTATTTTCACAAGATAGCGAGAACACCAAATAACAAGTTTGGAACTAAACTCCCATTCGCCTCCATTGTCTTGGGTGGTGCCAAAAATCTCCGAAATGGATGGATGTCTCCATGGCTGGGAGACTCAATCTATCCGCATGCCTATACATAGTGGAAGTACATAGTCACATTGAGTGAACAAACCCTTTAGTGGTGATAAAAAACACTGCTTTGTTCGTGTAAATACCATGCTTAGTGCAGCTTTAATCCTATGGCATTCTAATTACTTTACAACTGCCTACTATTCTACACACTTAAACAGTGAAACTGAATATGAGTTGCTGAGCACAAACGTAAACCTGTTACGTAAAGTCACCAACATCTGTAGAGCGGATTACACACAAGAGCTTGAGAAAAGCAAACCCACCTTTCACTTACAAAAGTAATTAAAAAACAACATTGCCTCCGTGAGGAGAATCTTTGCCGTTCCCCTGCAGCCAAAGAACTGACTGTTGTTGGCCGCCGTCCCTGAGCCGAGGAAGTGTGTGTGCGTGTTATCGTGTGATTGTTTGGAGTTTTCAGCCATCCGATGCCACAAGAATCTGGCCAGCCAGCAGAGGTCTGCTTTTGGCTGCTATGACGCCTGCTACTTGACACCCCCGTCAGATTTATCTCCCCTCTTGTAAAACAGCATGCGACTTGTTCTCTTCGTCCAGAAAGGTAAGTGAGCCCACAGAGATTTGGCGGACTCAGGAAACACACACGCACACACACAAGCGAGCCCATATAATAGCTGAAGTGGACTTTTTTAACCCCTACGTGTAACCGGACACGAGGCCTCCGTGCCTGGAACGACACATGGACGGCACTTAAGCAGGTAGACTTGCCATCTGGTTCTAACACATGGGGTGGAACCCTGGTCTTTGGATCCTGAAGGTGGTGATTTCATCGTTGCCGCAGCACACAGCGGTTGCGTCGGTGCTGGTCCTGACCGGACTGCGGAGGGGTCGCATGGTGTCTGCGTTCATTTCTAGAGGGAGGAAAGTTGAAGCGAGTCCTGCTAATTAACTCATCTCATTTACTATTCATGACGTCCTCCACCGGTGCTCCTTCAACCTCATGTCTCTTCATATCAACTGCTATCAGCTAAAACCCCCGTTGTTTAGATCTTGCATTGTCAGCTAGGACTCTTGGGATGTCTCTTCAGTTCTATGACAGAGTAATACTTTTTAAGGTTTCACAGACATCGGACGTTTTTTTTGTTGCTCTACGTAGTCTGGTGCAAGCTCCAGTGTAATCTACTGATATCTGTGTAGGGGTTCCTATGCATTTCATCCATAATGTAGACAAAATGGAGGCCAATGTGTAGTGTACTGTGTAAGAAACCCTTTTGTGTCCTCTAGGGCTGCATAATATGGCGTTTTGTTTTTCGTCATCCCAATACACACATCACAAAAGGATAAGACATATCGCGAAAGTCGCTCCGAGACTTTTTAGTTGAAAGAAAATATCAGAAGAAAACTGCACTTTAATTTGTTCCTTTTTTTTACTGGTGCCTCTCATGTTTAATGTGTTCAATAAAAGAATGTTGGAAATGATTTCTTTTCACTTTTCACGTTTAAAATTCAAGCAATTGGTTGTATTTTAGCAGCAGAAATGCAGAACTGGGTACACTTAAATATCTATTTATCGCAATATTCAATATTTCCTCGTACCGTGCAGCCCTAGCGTTCTCCACAATTCCTGTCGGAGTTTGAGAAAAGAAAAAGGTTAAAAAGGCTTTATGGCTCATCACTACCATAATGATTCATACTCACACAAACAAACCGGCGAGTGTAGATGAACTGACCACCAGTTAACCTGGTTACCCTCGGGGTAATGCACTCAGTAGGCTCTAAAAGTTCCTATTCTTAGGTCTTCTCAAGAAATACTAGAATATAGGGTTTAGACAGCCTTTCATTTGGGTCTTAGACCAGTCTAATTTGAGCTAGACTGTGTTGTGTTTCCATTGAGACAATCGCTGTTAGTTTTTATCTTGATTTAATTCAGAATGTATTTTTTCAGATTATTGGAATGCAATATCTATTAATGAATCTAGGTATCTGTGTTTTTAATTGTGGACTTGCCTGTGTTCAAGGGAACATCTGGGTTAAAAACAAATGAGTAGAAAAGGAAGGAATTGGGTTTGAATCCCAAGCTTTGGATGTTCTTTGGGTGAAAATCCCGAAATGGCATTGTTGTCATTTTTACCTGTAAAACAATTTAACAGACCCCCTTACACGTATAAGTAATTGGACAGTTTTTTTTTTAGAGACGCTAGAAGCAAAGTTCTTTGACATCAATCAAGTAAAATGTCCATGGTTCAAATCGTCTGGTTGAGGGAATGAAGCTGTAGCTTATTTGTTCAAACAGTTCGACCTTTTGGGAAAAATACACTACAGGTCAAAAGTTTGGGGTCACTTACAAATTTCCATTGCACTCCATTATAGAAAGAACACCAGCTGAGATCAGTTGCATTGCTTTTTTTAACCAGGGCAGCCATTTTTAGATTACATTATGTGATTATATAATTGCAAAATGATTCCCCAATGTTTTTCTAGTTTGTTTTTCAAAACGATATCAGATTAGTGAACAGAATGAGCCTTTGGAACATTGGATGAATGGTTGCTGATAGTGTAGATATTGCATTAAAGATCAGCCCCCCCACTCAGATCAGCTGGTATTCTGTCCATAATGGAGTGGAATGGAAATGGGTAACTTTTGACCGGTAGGGTACGTTTTAGCTTTCTTGCTGAGAGTCTGGTGAGAGGATTTAAATATAAACATACAGCGGTTAGCTTAGCTTAGCATGAAGACTGGACGCAAGGAAATCCGCTAGCCTGATTTAAAACACTAATACTCATTTTCACACGTAGCTCTTTAAACAAATTTAACAAACGAAAGATTTCGTGTACGTTTTCTACCCTTGAAAAGCGCCAGGCTAGCTACTTCCCTCTGCTTCTAGTGTCGATGCTAAGCTAACAGGCTGCTGTCTTTAGCTTCATATTTATCAGACAGATATGAAAGCAGAATGGATCTTGGCATCTTGTCAACTCTCGTCAAAACAGAGAAAAAGCGTATTTTTCTAAATGTCACAGGATTCCTTGAAGTTGTCCAGAATAATTGTGCAACGGATACACTTGTTGATGAGCTTGATGTCGATCAGCAGTGTATCTGTGATAGATATCTCTGTGAAAGCCCTAGAACACGGCCCCAGAGATTTTAGAAATGGCTGGACTCATGTTCTGTATATTCTTCATGTTTTGGTCTTCCTCCCTTATCTGCCTCCTCACCTCCCTCCGTCTCTGTGTGTGGCGTACTGTGAAACAGATGGCGAGGGCAAGGATGACCGCCAGACAGGAGCAGGGAGAGCTCGAGAGGCGGAAAACGACATGATTTGGGAAGTGGGAAACCATATCCAGAGGGTGAGAGACACAGAAGCAAAGAGGTAGCAGATGTGTAGAAGGCAAACAACCTTGTGGAGTTTGCGTCTCGTTCTTGGCGGGCGCCGATCAAACCCCCGGTCGCTCTCACTGTGCACATCAGAGGTTGAGCGACCCCCCTAGTGAGCTACCCAGGGCATCCCATACTGCTCATTAGCAGTCTGATTAAGACATGTTTATTTATGTAAATATGGACATTGTCTGCTGTGTTAATTTAGCCTTCACGCTGGGTTTATATACCATGACATGGGGAGCAGTTTCAGGCACACAGAATATTATTTGAAGCTTTTTGGAACATCTGCAAAGAGCTGGGTGCATAAGGACACCCTTGGGTGGTTGGTTCTTGTGTGAATGCGTCTCCCAAGGCCAGACAGTGAGACACTGATAACCTTATCTGTTACATGCCTCCTGCCCTCTCCATCTCTCTACAGACTAGAACGCCCCCGTATCTTGTCAGGCTTTATTCACCCCATCACATAGACCCTGATGTTGTTTCCAGCTAAATAATTAATATGAATTTATAATGAACATCACAGTTACCCATCATTAAGAATACAGTAGAGGTGCCTGGGCTTATACTTTTGTGTGCCATTTGAAGAAATGTAGCATACATGTGAAGGTAAATATAATAAATATGGACACCTGCATGTCTACGTTGAAGCTCATGGTATCCGTAGATTTAGTAGTTGATCTATAGGGCAAAATGGGAGCATCTTAGCTAAAGAACGCTTTTATACCACAGAACAAGTTGTCTTATATAGGGTCCTTTGTGATGTAAACACAGAATGATGACCTCCATGCGTTATGTCCAGAAGGGAAAGGACAACGACATTTTGATTAGCTGTCACCACAAGAAATGCATTCACACAATAAATGCTGTGTTGTTTCTATCTGATTTAACGGCTCTAGCTTCCCATCCACTCCCGATCTAACTGTGCAATGTTCTACAACACCGAGAGATAAAAGCATACTCCTGACACTCTCTTCCTCCTCCAACATTATGGGGCCTCCACTCTAGCAAATGGTAATTGGATCAATTGAAATCCGCGTGTTGCTGAAATGAGGTTAGCAGGCTTGACTGAGCTTCTTTGGGGGCACTTTGTTTTATTTTCCCTGATTGCATCAGGCAGGTAAGACTACAGCGTAATAATGCTTCAACTCTCCAGCTGGCAGTGTTATCTCCCCTCGTAGACTGAGGACGTTCTTATCAGCCAATGACACCATTAAGATTGGCATCTCCAGACAATGCTAGCGTGCTCAGTACGCCGCTAAACTAACGTGCAATCAAGGAGGATAATCATCATTGTTGTTAATGCATTCCTATCGAACGTTTACACTCACAGCTTGGTTTGTGTCACCAGCTAGTTAGCATTTTCTATTATTTTAGCTATTTTAGCTTTTTTAAGGGATTTAAGAGTCCTTTTTAACCTTTTTTTATACAGGTAATCTCATTGACAGACAGGGTCTCATTACCTGTTGGGGACAATGCACAACATCAGTTACAGACAGACAAACAATTACAACACACACATTATTTCCTACATACAATATTTAAACAAAAGTGCCAAAAACTAAAACAGTCTTGTATTTGACATGACACATCCTTTGCCAACATGCTCTGATATTGTCATAGGACTAATAATATACATAAAAAGTCTGGTATTACACTTTAGATGTGTGTGTTAAGGGGCACTTGCAGGTCATGTAGCCCACCTGAATGCGAAATAACAGCTGCATGAAAACTGTAATACAGTGCCTCGGTCAAAACATCTGCAAATTGCAAAAAGAAAATTATGGAAAAAGTAAAACTCTGGGTGAATCGGAGTACTTTTTAATGTGCCGTGAAAGACGTCTAAGGGTGAACGGAGCACCGGAGGTTGAGGAGAGGGGGCACTGCAGTAGAAGGAGAGAGCCTCCCCTGAGCTATGCCGTATGATGTCTGATTGACAGGCTACACGCTAAGCTCACCTGAGCCTCTGACCTTTCCTTTTTACATCTCTCTGTCGTTCTCCTCCTCCCTCCTTCTCTTCTTTTTTCCCCCCATTTTTCTGAACATGGTGAAACCTGAGGAGGGCCAGATCCAGGGTGGAATGGCTTCAGGCCGCGACCTGCTCTAAGGGGGGTCACCGGGAAACAAAGGCCATTCAGGTAAAGCGCTCTCAGCAAGCCTGAGACAGACAAGGCTCCCAGTGCAGATAGCACTGAACCTAACGTACTTGCGTTTGCACAGTCAACGCCACTACTCGGCCACAGTGAGTGCTCAGGGTGTGTGAGGTGTGTGTGCTTGTGTGTGGGTTGTTTCAATCAGTGAAAGAAAAAGGAAAACAGACTGGCAGGTGAGTAAACACAATGTTCTTAAGCCCCACTAAACATTCCTGAAACAACCACGCCAGTGTTGAAAATATTCCATAGAAAAGTAGTAATCCTCTTTATGGAGGCTAATCTTGGGCAAATTCGGAACTTACAAACCACATAAGAGGACTTAAAAAGCTTGCTCACATCGCCAAACTGCATTTGTGGACCACACGACTCTCTGCAGAGAAACATGCTTTGTGTTTGATTGATGCAGTGGCTTGGATAAGTTTACACACTTCAAGTTCATTAAAAAGAGGAACAAATAGCCTACCATCTTTTGGAAATTGATCTTAATGCCTTAAGTCAAATTCTGTTTTAATTCCAAAGGCCAAGGGAACTTTATGAGGATGCACAGTATCCTAATCCATGAAATAACTGGCCTTTAAAATAAAAACCTGCCTGCCTCTATGGGAATTTAACATAGGGGGTGTATACTTAGGCCCCCTGCATTTTAAGGAAGAACAATTATTTGTTTACAAAACATTTTTCATTCACAAAGAAAATTGGTGCCCTTAAAAGGTTGGATTTTCCTACGTTTTCTAAATTAAGGCATTAAGATCAATTTCCCAAAGATTTTTTTTGATTCCTCTTTCCAGCTTGGGTGTAGAAACTTATGCAAGCCACTGTACCTCTTCAGCAAAGTGCTGCAGACGGAATGTTGATGAATGATTGAGACGTCCATGTTAATAGCAGCAGGAATATTTCAACCTTTCAACCAAATTAATGTATATCAGCTACTGGGAATACTCGTGCCAACGCTCCTGATTTAAGACCTCAGAACTGGAGTTGGTCCATTCCTCTTAAGTAGTTATGATGGATCAAATGCAGAGTACAATTTCCGCAGTGGGGGCTAGATTGTGCAAGGCAGCGTGATAGCTTCTACGTTAGCTAAAGCATCTTGAAATCCTGACAGATTACTTTATTTAACTGTGCATTATTTTTGTTACCTTTAGACTAGTCTCACTTTGCCAGACCCTCCTCCAAAAGTGCATAGAAGGAGGGTCTGGCTACTCCACCTAACAATCGGGGATGGTATGAAAACGTTTTGTTTTTTTGGCATTTCTTTAAACCAATCAGTGTAGTCATGGGCGGGGCTAAATTCTGCACCGAGCCGCTGCAAAATAGTGCGAGAGAGAAAACTCCGATTGTACAGATGGTCTAGCTAGCTCTCTGAATTTAACCTGCAGAGATCTGAGGACCAGGTAACCATCCTCACAAATCCAGCAAATTGAATATTCCAACTCAAAGGAAACACATCTTATCATATATACAGTATATATACACTTTATATATATATATATACATATACACTTCTTGAAACTGCCTTTTCATAAGGCTCTTTGCAGTTTTGCTTATTTAACTCTTGTGTTGTCTTTCCCTCAACATAAAAAACTCTTTTGTTGTCCCTATTTCAATGTTTTTGTTGCTTTTCCAAAAAAAAAGTGACGTTTTTGGGGTGGGGGTGGGGTGGGGGGGGGGGTTTCGACATTTTAGTCCGGCTTTTCCAAAGTTTTTGACACTTAATTCCAGTGCTTTTTTTGGTAGTTTTTGTAACTTTTTTCCAATATTTTTGAAGCTTTTTCCCCTAATGTTTTGTCCCCTTGTTGACATTTTCAACCTCCCCTATTTCTGACACAAAAAAAATTGTAAATGGATCAAATTTGACCCGAGGACAACACAACTTAATGTCCTTGCACCTACTACTTGTCTGGAGTTTGCACCTTCGGGTTGAAAGCACTTGATTGGAAGTCACTTTGGATGAAAGCGTCAGCTAAATGACATGAAACGGAAAATACATGAATAAGGCTGAATTGGCTGCAGCACCGGCATAATCCCGAAAGTGGAACGCGAAGTATATATAGAACAACACCCTGTCGTTTTTGCTAAGCTAAGCAAAGCTAAGCTAAGCTAAGCTAAGCTAAGCTAAGCTAAGTGGCTGCTTGTTGTAGCGTCCTATTTAGGCTAGAGACGTGAGAGTGGTATCGATCTTCTCTAACTCTAACTCTAACTGTCTAAATTAAGCATATATTTTTCAAAATGTCCCTATTTCTTTAAACTGCAACACTGTGCATAAGGGTTTGGTAAGGGTTTAGTCACGGTTAGTTGAATGTAAATCCGCACCCACTTAAACTTCCACTTCCAAATCTCTACTGCTTTAAAATGACTGCAGTGTGTGTGTCAGAAGTGAAAAATCAGAGAGGACTCTAGAAAGGGCTTTCCCTCGTTTGTGTCCGCAGATCCTGTGTCGGCGCTGAACAATAACACTCGGCTCCCACGTGGACGGGCCTCCAGAGCCCCCTGTCCCATCTCAAAGGGTCTTTAAAGTGTCACCGTGGACCATTAGCATAGACCGGGCTGCTCACCCCGGGCTTCTTCTATATTTCAGCCTTTCCACAAAGCCACAGTGATGAAATGTTATCTGCAGCTTAAACCATAGGTTTGAATCTGACTCCCCCTTTCTCGCCCCCACCCCCCACCCATCTATTCCATCTCCCTCCTCCTCATTTCTCCAAGCAGGTTTCACTCCTGTGCCTGTCATTCTTCTGCCTTTTGTATCTGTGGGCCTTTTTGCTATTGAATGCCGCTTTCTCTCCCACCCCCGCCTCTCTCCTCTCTTTCACCCATCTCCTCCCCTGCTCTCCCTCACTCACTCATTCACTCTAGGGCCTAATTATGAGATAGTTTCGAATAAATACATGTATTTTTTCTCCTGCGAGGAAAAAGAAAAAAAGCCTTGCTCCACTTCTTTTTTTTTTTGACAGTAGGTTATTCTAGACTCAAGGAGGTTTCATCCAGCGAGGTCCTCCTGCAGATCGGAGTGGTCGCTGGGAAGGGAGATTTCCCGGGTGCAGTAATTGTGTCTCATTAATTCGTACTGTAATGCTGGGTAGCTAAACAGGCTACGCAATTAGGGGGCTGAGCCCTGAATAGGCTGGCTAATCAGGGGACAAAAGCTGCAGCTCAGAGGCCATTAGCCCTGGAGGAAGTGCTTCTATTGTAAGGAGTGGTCTGTGATGCCTTCATCTTCTTCCAATCCGGGTAGGGAAAAAAAACTCAAGGAGGGCTTCTAAAACTTTACTTCTCAATTTATGCTAAAGCGCCTGGAATACCTTCATCTTTTACCAAAACAAAAGGTTGCATCCTGCTCGGGATTATGCGAGATCAACAGTGGATTTCCTGACCGTGGCTGGAAAAAACTTTCAATTATTTTTTCCCACACCTCGTCGGGCCTTCTGGACTGTTTACGGGTGTGTCAAAATCCAAGCCAGTTTGGATCCAGATGAAGTGCTAGAATGCATCTTTTTTTCATGAGAATATCCTGACTGGCTGCTCTCAGAGACGTCAAGTGCACCCGGAGACACCGTCTCCCCCCCGCCTGTCCCTCCTCCTCCTCCTCCTCCTCCTCCTCCTCCTGTTCGGTATGTGCCCCAGCAGCCCACACGCTCCTTCAAACTGTCGACTCAGGAGTCTGCGAGACCTTCCTGCCATCTGGGAAGGGTGGAGGAAGGAAGAGAATAGAAGATCCTAACATCATCTATCCCCTCGCCTTTTTCCCCTTCTCCTCTCTCCCCTCTGCGAGCTTTATCTTTTCATCCCTATTAATCACATCGTCAGGCAGCCTAGATGGAGAAGAAATGAACTCTCCTGGTCATTAAAATTAAGCATTGAATTATTGACATGCAATTAGCCTGCCTTTTTGTGGGGAGACACTGAAAACTTTCTCCCTGCGGCGAGAGGGGAGAAATAATATGACTGCTGTAGTCATCAGAACTAAAAAAAAAAAAAAAAAAAGTGGGAAGGTGTGGATAAAAACATGCCAGAAAATTCTAACTTGGAAAATCCTATTTATCACATAATAAGAGCACTAAGCCTGGTTCCATCTCATTTAACTGAGTTTTATTCCCATAAGGCTGTGTCTTGCGCTCGTTATCTTTGTCGTCATGGAGAGGCCCGTGCTGCCGCCTCCGGATTATACTGTGGATTATGTTAATGTAGCGGAGACACGTGGACACTCCAACCGACAATTAGGTGATCTCTCCCCGTTCCTATGTGCTAATTTTCATTTAGCATTATGCAGTTTCTTATTCCATTATTATAATAACTGAACAGATTGACCCCTGACTCGTCATCCTCTATCACTCAAGACACAACTAGACAAAATAAGGAAACAATATCTTGGGGAGACGTGCCTACATATTCTCTTTGTACAGTCCCTTCCAATTACAGAGGCAATTGCCTCAGTAATTTTATGAATAGCGAGAAACACTGTGCTTGTTAGTCAAATACACATTCGGCAGCCTTTTCATAGCAGCAGAGCAGGAGTTTGACAAGCTGTTTACGCTAAACCTGAGGAAATCAAATTTGGAGTTGGCCTCCCCTCCCCGGTAATCTCATTTTGTTTACCGCTAACACTAAGTACATTAGCATCTGCAAGGCCTGTCTGTATTTACTCTATTTACCTCCACTCTGCTGGCTCTGAGCCAAACAGGGAGTAATGTTAGAAAATGAGGGTAACCAGCTGTATTTTCGTGAACAGCTCGCTCCTAATCTGACACTGAAGCAGGGATCCAGAGCTGCCGCCGAGAGTATAAACTGACAGAAGATGTAGTTTTTTGCTTAATGGTCCTGTCGCATGAAAATTTCACTTTATGAGGTTTTTTAACATTAATTTGCATCCCCCCAGCCTGCCTATGGTCCCCCAGTAGCTTGAAATGGTGCTAGGTATGAACCAAGCCCTGGGTATCCTGCTCTGCTTTGAGAAAATGAAAGCTCAGATGGTTTGAGCTGGAATCTTCCCCTTATGATGTCATAAGAGGCGGCTTTACCTCCCCTTTCTCTGCTTTGCCCGCCCAGAAAATTTGGACCCCCCCTTGAGAGAGAGACATCATGGCTTTCAAACGGGCAAAGTGGCAGTTGGTCAAGGCCACACCCCCAGCCTCCACCTTGCCCCCCCCTCTCTCCTCCTCAATAGCTACAGACTCAAAAATGGCACATACTAAGGAAAGCTCATTGTGGGACTGGCTCTAGTGGCCTTAATTCTGCACCAAGGCTGAATTTTTGAAAAGAGACTTCAGAGTCGGCAGAGAAACTCTAATTTCTTCTAAATAAGGTCTGGGAGGCAGGGAAAGAGGCTTCAGATACAGTATTAGTGGACCATTAAGGTCTATATAAAAGAGACTTCAGATGCAGTATTAGGGGACCACTAAGGTCTATATAAAAGAGACTTCAGATGCAGTATTAGGGGACCACTAAGGTCTATATAAAAGAGACTTCTGATGCAGTATTAGGGGACCACTAAGGTCTATATAAAAGAGACTTCAGATGCAGTATGAGGGGACCACTAAGGTCTATATAAAAGAGACTTCAGATGCAGTATTAGGGGACCACTAAGTTCTATATAAAAGAGACTTCAGATGCAGTATTAGGGGACCACTAAGGTCTATATAAAAGCATCCAAAGAGCACAATGTCATTGGCCCCTTAAGTGAACGGAGATATTAACTGCCTTTAAGTTGTAATATTTTGTTTTTCCCCTCTCTGGTATTTATATGGGAAAGTGAGGCATGACAGGAAGGAAAATAGAAAGTCTCTCTTTCAGGAAACCACAGTAGGAAGTAATGGTTTGGTTTGGGTTAGATCGTTCCACAGCAGTTAAGATACTCAGGGTTTACATAGGAAGTAAGGGTAATTTGAACTTTTAAGTAAGGAGGAAGTCATATCAGGGTCAAAGATTGTCAGATTTCCATGCCTCTCTAGTGTCCTCCCTCCTGGTCTTCCAGAGTGAATGGGGCCAGTATCAGATCTCACCTTTTCTATGCGTCCTCCTGTTTGTCCACAGTTCCAGGTTTTGACCAAGGCCCAGGTTCCCATAACCTACAACCTGGCCTCCACGCCTCATTAGGCAGCCGCATCACGGGTGAACACTCGCCTGGCTGGCAAACAGATGCTGCATTTTGAACGCAGCTTGAACATCAAACCCGAAATTATCCAAAGTTTCAAACAGTGAATAATATTACAAACATTGCATAGCAAAAATTACAAGTTAAAAGGTTTTGTGGAATCAAAAATGGACCACATGAGGATAGGAGCTCCTGCTTATCTACTACTTTATTACTTTGAAAGACTACACCAGACCTGGTTGACATATTCAGAGCAAAATTAATTTCTCAAGCTTAGGATATCCAAGCTGTCTTCATCTTCCAATGAAACATAAATGTAAGGAAAATTGTCAATGCTTTGTCTGAAATGCACCAGTCATATGAAAAATGCAGCGCTTGGTTATACAGCGTTCATCATGACTGTTTTTCCAAGATGGCGCCTGCCTATGTGAACGCGACTGTCTTTATAATCTTCTTGATTACATGTTTTTACAAAGTTCTTCATGCTTTGGTTTACATGTAAGGACCCTCATCATGCTACTATGGAAGTGTGGTGCTTTTTTTAGCCTTGTGGTATAGAAATAGGGATTTCTGTTTACTTTTGTGTGCTCAGGCTAGCGTTATGAGCTAATTAGGTGTTTGAGCTAAATCGGACCCATTCTATTAGCATGAGAACATATCCCAGAGAACGGTTGACTCTGTATTGAACCTCTGTGTTATGAACCCTTAGGTTTATTTTGCGCCGGGATTGTCCTCTAGGGGAGATTGTGGCGTCCCTAATCGAGGATCCACCTTTGCACTATCAAATATATTTTTTGAAGCCATTAAAGAATGGAATCAATCTAAAAACCTGCACAGATGTCCATGTTTTTTCCTCTAAAGTCATCAGTATTGTATTGTATTGTATGGTATTGTAAGCATTTAGTCCTGTCAGCATTATTTCGACAGATTTGATAAGATAATTTTTTAATGTAACTCATGCATGTACACTGTAAATATTTTAGTGGTCACTACTTATATATATATATATATATATATATATATAT